>NW_022989877.1:219990-364990 GCF_902827175.1 Gymnodraco acuticeps | reverse complement strand
ATTAGGTAGAATACATTTAATGTAAATGCACATATTTACACATTCTACTTTCTTTATTATTCCTTACTTTAAATGACTTGTTTATCTCACATTGTGTGAAGCAACAGACTTCAGGTTATTACATACAATTATCTAAATGAACTCTGTGCCATTGCAGGTTTTTCAGACGTTGCTGGGTGACTTTTGACCGCAGCGTCAACATCAAAGAGGTTTGCTGGAACCTGCAGAATATTCGAGTAAGTGTGCCACGTTACTTATATGCAATATGCAGCATAGTGTGTGTTACAGAGCTCTCCATAGAGGGTTTTTGTGTTGAATGATTTGCAGTTTCATTATCTATATGTCCCTGTTTTATGGTTTTTGTGAGTGAATCAGGGCTGTATTCAAATTCAAAGGTTTTATTGTCATACGCACAAAATCTTCTGACCTGAGCTCCTCCAACAATCCAACATATATAATAAAATACAAAATAAAAAGTAGTGCAAAAACTCTATAGAGAGGCGAAGTCCCTCCCTTTCCGGGGGAGCTCCGTGGGACCTTATTTCGTAAAAAGTATGTATTGAAGTCAATGGAGAGAGAAAGATTATTTTTCGATCCCGTTTAAATTGTGCCACGAATTACACATATGATGTTTGTCAATTTAAAAGATAATTTTGCGAGTCAAAAAAATTCAAATGTGTGGTAAAACTGTGAAGTAACACTTTTTTTGTGTGAAACCGCTCAATGAACTACATCTCTCGTCTCGCACCACACACCAAGACGGCCGTCACGTTGAAACATTTCACTTCTTTCTTTCAGAATGAGGCGGAAAGTATTAAAAGAGGTGAAAATCACTACAAGTCTGGGCATGTTGAGAGCTGTGCACACACACAAGGGGAGTTAGTCGGTTCCTAAGAGCCAGCATGCGGGACCGGGACTCTGGGATTTGTAGTCTTTCTAGTTGCGTATTTTTCATAGTCTTATATTTCAACAGTTTTACGACAAACTGTGACTTTTTTACATGGAAATTATTATTTAAGATTGACAAACATCATATGTGTAATTCGTGGCACAATTCAAACGGGATCGAAAGATACGTTTTCTCTCTCCATTGACTTAGGTCAGGTGGGAATAAGGTCCCATGAAGGTCCCCGGAAGTAGATGGGCGGGACTTCGCCTCTCTATATACATGTCAGTAGAATATGGGATATGTACAAGAACAGAATATGAAATTAAATAATGTAAATTAAGAACAAATTAAAATACAGTTTATTGCGGTGATAACTATTTATATAAATTAGTAGCAAGATGACAACAGGAATGTTTATCGGGGCACTTAACAGAGTTCAGCTGTTTAGCAGTCTTATGGCCTCTGGGATAAAACTGTCCCTGAGTGGTGGTTTTTGTGCGGATACAGTAGCTTTTATATTAAGAAATCCTCATTTAAACGTTTCTCAGGGGGTCCGCGGGGTCGTAAAAAGTATTACAAGTTGATAAATCAATTTAGCGAAAATGAAGGCTATTAAAAGTATTAAACGGCATTTTCCAAGGTATTACATTTTGTAGCTTGTTTTCAATAAGTATCTAAATGGTCCAAAGAGGTTTTATTCTACAGTGTGCCTGAATGTAATCATGGCGTAGGTGTGTAGTGTGATTCTGTGTAGTTTATTGATGGCATCCCGTTGGGTTTGACGTCATCTGAACAGGACATCGCACGCTCACTGCTTGATAGCGCGCGAAGGTCCGTTTACGCTGGTTGTTAAACATCGTTATGGGGAAATGCAAGTCTGCGTCCAAATGGTTGGAAAATAAGGAGGAAGGACAATCCATACTGTATATAGTCAATGTGAGGTGAAGTGTGTCGCCAAGGTAACCGGTTAGAACTCAAAAGTGGCGATGAGGTCTTAAAATGTATGGAAAGGGTCTGAAAAAAGGTTTTACATTTGACTTCAGGATTCCTGCGTATACCCTGATCTTTGAGAGTCGCTAGCCTATTATAGTTTTTTCGTAGGTCTTACCTTTTCTGTAGTGTGGGATCTCCTCAATAGCAGGAGAGGTTGTTTAAACTCTGCTTCACTCTCTTCCCTTCACAGGTGCGAGACTGTGAACTCGCCCCGGGGGTGAACAGGGACCTGGCCCGTCGGGTGCGTAATGTGAACGGCATCACTCAGCACAAACAGGTGCTGCGCAACGACATCAAGCTCGCCGCCAAGCTCATTCACTCCCTGGACGAGAAGGGAGACCTGTGGAGCATCAAGTCTCAGGAGGAGAGGCACAGAGAGAGCGCAGAGGTGCAGCACTCATCCTACGTTACAATTCAAACACATCGTTCCCAAATGATCTTGTCGTGGATCCGATGTAACACTCGCAACATTAAAGAATAAAACTGAACGAATCGATAGAACACAGATGGCTGAAGTCACATAATGATATTGCTGTACAGCATTATAATTCAAGTTTATTTATACAGCCCCTTTCAACACAAGGCAATTCAAAGGGCTTTACAAAAATGAAAGACATGAGGAAACATATTATAAAATGGCAACTACAAACACTCATTTAAAGACTCATTATAAGAGACACATTACCTCTTGACAAAGCAGTCTATAGCGTAATGTCCCTTGAGCCTAAGGGAATCTCAGAGCTGATATGCGGCTCAAACCTATATGCGTAGTTGAACTCTGACCTGACACAATATTGTATTTTCTGTCTCCTTGGTCTTTAAACAATCAGGTTCCATGACACTTTTCACCGCTAATACCTTATGTAGAGGCACCAATGCACATTCTCAAAATATTGAAACTAGAAGATTGACACTAAAGTTGACTTTGACTAGAGAACTCTTTGCTACAGAAATAGGTATGCCTCCTTTTGAAACTAAATTGATACTTACTAGTGTGGCTTGAAACACATGATTTATGTAAACAGATTACACAATCTCTCCGTAACTGAATTATTAACTTATGTTTGGTTTGTGGTTCTGATAGTTGGCGGCCCAGAACCCCATCCTGAAGAACATCACAGACTACCTGATCGAGGAGGTGAGCGCGGAGGAGGAGGAGCTGCTGGGCTCCGGCAGTGGGATGGAGTCAGAGGAGAGTAGCAAGGAGGGAAACCCTGCAGAGACCACCGTGGAGAGGGACGACAAACTAGCCAAGGTTTGACTCTCGCAGTTATTAACTTGCATGTATTCCAATCCCTATCCCTTTATAAAGTGCTGCAGTGATGACGTATTTGTGTAGGCCGACCCGGAAGTAAGCTGCGCAAGGGTTCCCTCGAAAGCGATGGGAATTCTCCGTAGGATTTTTGAAATATTGTAAAAAATAAGATCTGTCGAAAACATCTGTTTGATAAATGCTCGTTTTGTTCAGCCGGATAATATCCACATGTCTACCCTACTTTTATCATTTTCAAATCGATAAGATTTATGATTAGAAATTATAAAAGTAGGGTCATTTACAGGGGGTCCGCGGGGTCTTAAGAAGTATTACAAGTTGATGAATCAATTTAGCGAAAATGAAGGCTATTAAACGGTAAATTCATCTGTTTGCAACTTGTATCAATATTCCAATTACTTGTATGTAGACTATTCTGCACTATTTCTATTATATTCTATTTTATTTACTTGCACTATTTTATCCGCTTTATTGTGTTGCACTGTTGGAGCCTGTGACCTAAGATTTCCATTGTCATATCTCCACTGTAGCTATGCACACATGACCATAAAAGCCTTGAATCTCGTAATGCTACAAACATTACGAAGACCAGAGGTCGTGTTAACCGAATATTTTCCGTCTATGGCGGATTTTTTTTAACAATGATGGAAAAATCTGAAAGCAGTCCGTCATTTTGACGGATTAGAAAAAACTCCAGTTTCCCCGCAGCGAGGCTCCGGTGTTATGCCGTGTTATGCCGTGTTATCCATGCCCGCCCAAAAGGAAATTATACAGTTTCCAAACCTAACTTTGCCAAAATGACAGGCAGCGAAAAAGTCAAGCACAACCTTTGGTTAAGATGTTTATTTACTCACTTGTTAGCAATCGCAGTTTTTATGACTCATTAAAACTTTGGTTATTGACCAGTGGGGTTTATACTGGTGTGTATTATGTTGTAAAACTAAATGAGACAATCTTGTTCAGCTTGTGTTCATCACAGACCTTAATTCAGGTTTCTAAACACAAACCAAAAAAATGGTGACTTCAAGAACAGGGATTCAGAAGTTGTTAAATGCTAACTCATTTCCAGGTTTTAAGACTTATTCCTTCACCACTCGATTGAAAGCAGATTTTGTAACTTGATGTCCATCGTTCAGAAGGCTGACCTAAAACTGGCTGACTTAGCATTCAGTTTGAGCTATAACTTTGACATCTCCCTTGTTCCAGGTGTTGGATCGTCTGGTCTTATATCTTCGTATTGTGCATTCAATCGACTACTACAACACCTGTGAGTACCCCAGTGAGGACGAAATGCCCAACCGCTGTGGCATGATCCATGTTCGAGGACCCATCCCTCCCAACCGCGTCACACAAGGAGAAGGTCAGTGTGTTTCACCTCTTTGCACACATTTGTGATTCTGTTGGCTTTGAAACACTAATTATTTCACTAGCTTAACATTAGCTATGTTTGGAAGACCGTTTTGTTTCCACATTATCTTTCCCGCAGTTTACTAACTACTTCAACATCCCACAGTTCAACAGTGGCAGAAGATGATGGAGGAGAAGCTGAGTCCTTTGGTCGGTTCAAAAGAAGTCCTGTCTGAGGATGAGGCCGGGAAGATGGGACGCAAGGATCCTGAGGAGGAGGTGGAGAAGTTTGTGAACGCCAACACTCAGGAGCTGGGGAAGGACAAGTGGCTCTGCCCACTGAGTGGAAAGAAATTTAAGGTGAGTGGTTGTAAAGCAAAATAATCAGGACAGCATTTGACGTTGTTTTGTAGGGATGTCACGATACCAAAAACTCACGGTACGATAATATCGCGATAACAAGTCCATGGCATTTATCGCGATATTGAAAAATACTTTTAATTTTTTTCTTTATTAAATAATAATCAATCAATCAATCAATCAATCAACAACTTTATCAATCCCGCAAGGGGCAATTGGTTATGAGCAGCAGTTTATGTCATGTACACAGGTAGGAACATACAAGAAGAAAACACAGAAACACCCGGGAGCACATATGTGAATAATTCTAATTTACACTATAAATAGTTCAAAGCATCACAATAATAAATAAATAATCAAGTTAAAAGCCTTTTCAAGAATTTAAAAGTTTGAGTGCAGAAGGGATGAATGATTTAGAAAAGCGATTAGTCCTTTGATCAGGTAGAGCATATCTTCACCCTGATGGCAACAGACGAAATTCATGTGTAAGAACACGACCTGGAGAGTTCAGAATGCTCTCTGCTTTCCACAGAATCTGTTGGTTACAGAAGGAATTTAAGTCTCTCTAATAAATCTGATTTGTACAGCATTTTAGTAGATAGTAGTATTTTAAAGTGTCAACAATATAATAATCAGACCCTGCAATAGAATAAATCAAGTAACTCAAGTAACTCAACTCTAACTCGCTCACTCAGCATCATCAAGGTTATCTTTGAGGAATATGAGCATGTCCACATTTCCAGGTAGAAGCTGGGATGTTTGGGCGTTTGCAAAATCCCCTGCTGTGGGAAAAACTCTCTTGCTTGGTACTGATGTTGCTGGGACAGAGATATGCTTTGGCCCTGGGTGACAGCAGTGGGTCAAACTGTGCATTGTCTCTCCACCACTTCAAAAACAATACAGTTGTTGCCAAGAAGGTGAGGCTTATTGACAGGGCGAGATATAGATATACTGTTGGTACTTGTCAATGTCTCTAGGTGTGTACATGTAGCCCTGTAAATACGATGTCCTTTTGTGTTCTGTTGTTTTATGTTCATGTTGTAACCTACTTGCTGCCATGTTGGACAGGTCTCCCTTGAAAAATGGGACGACCTGGTTAAATAAAGGTTTTTAAAAAATTAAATGTGTCAGTCTCACGACGGTATCGCGATATTCCATATATCGTTACATCCCTATTGTTGTGACTTAATCTTCAAAGGTTTGGTGTGTTTTTATGCTGCATTTTCATTGCACGTGACACTAAGACCTTTTGCAAAATTCCTTTCTAGGGCCCCGAGTTTGTACGAAAGCACATCCTGAACAAACATGGGGACAAAATTGAAGAAGTGAAAAAGGAAGTGGTGTTCTTCAACAACTTCCTGATGGATGCTAAGAGACCGTCGCTGCCAGAGATGAAGCTTCCGCCTCTTCCAGGCCCAGGTAGACACAACCATTTCAATCTAAGCAACAAATCAGATCAAGGATATCGTATTTTGTCCACAACTATTTCAACCTTTTTTCCTCTTGTTGTCCTACAGGTTTGCTTTCTCCCAGCATGCCTTTCCCTCCTCAAGGTCCTCAGGGTCCGATGGGCTTCGGTCAGCCTCGTCCTCCACTGATGGGCTATGGTGGTATGTGCTTTTTCAGTATAGTGGGCATATGTCTGTCAATAAAACCACTGCTCTTTTAGATGACTTTGTAAACCTTATTCTCAGTGGAAAGTTATTAAGTTAATGTACTCCAGTATGTGGAGGGAATTCTTAAGAGAAACTGGACAAAGTTTGTCTTTTGTTATATTTAATAAATGAATACAGAAAGTCAATATAGAAGTGAAATCGATCTCAAATGCAGGAACATCCAGAACACAGCTTACAGTCACACTACATAGAGTGCTGCAGTGACGCGTCCTAAAACCCGGAAGCAAGTTAGCATTTTACCACGTCCGGTTCCTTCACCAAAAATCAGTGCAATCTCTCCATAGGATAGGTCTGTGGTCGAGACACATTCAAGAGACGGATCACGTTTTGTTCTACGACATTAAATCCATCAGCAGTGACCCCACTGGTGATTTCTGAAGAGTTTACGTGTCTGAGAAACGATGGTTGTTACCAAGTGGCTGAATAGGACTACAGAAGTTGTGGAGGCCGTTGTACGTCATTACGCCGAACACGTAAACACTCCCGCTAAGTTTGTTTGCCCTGTTCTGCTTGAAAGCAAGTACCTGCCTCCTGCAGACTGTTCAAACAAACGCTTCAACTTGAACCATTTAGAATCTGTATGTTTGAATATGGATCTTAAGTTGGCGTGACGTTGAAGCCCTGCTGTAGTTCCTTTATAGCATAACGTTAGCATTTTGCTTCTGGCGATTAGATTTATGATTTAAAAAATGATAAAAGTAGGGTAGACATGTGGATATTATCCGGCTGAACAAAACTTGATCCGTCTCTTAAATGTGTTTCAACCACAGACCTTATTTCAGCTGTTTTCCAAAACCCTATGGAGAGATTGCTTTGCTTTTCATTGTGTTTTTGTCGAAAGAACCGGAAGGAGTTTACTTCCGGGTTTTAGGATGCGTCACTGCGGCACTCTATCTTAGAGAATAGCCAACTGGTCCCACCCTTAAATCCCTTAGGCATCATCTAAACATCCCCACCATTAATCCATAAACCCCCTCGTCCTTAATCATTTGCAAATCCCCCTCGTACACTTCCTTTGCCCTCCTGAAATGTAAATCCTTAACATATGTCTCTGTTAAATACATACAAGACTAAAAATACAATTTAACAGTGTAAAAGTAAATCCGAGTATAAGACTATATGTTTTAAATGATTATATGATAATTTTACACAACAAGGTACACATTGGAGGTACTTTACTTGAGTATTTTCTTTCTGTTGATGCAATACTTTGACTTGTAGTATTATTTTTAACTTAAGTAAAGGATCTCAACACTTTATCCATCAATGTTTATTTTCACCAGGTGCCCCTCCCTACCCCCCCAACCAGTTCGGAGGTGGAAGAGGAAACTACGACAACTTCCGAGGACAAGGTGGCTACCTGGGCAAGCCACGCAACCTCAGGTGAGACTTCTGTACGTCTGATCTTTATTTTTGTTTTTTCTCCTGCTGTTGGAAGTATTTTGAACCTCTTGTTGTATTCTCATTTCCATTCTTCTTCTTCTTTCCTGGGCTCACCCTCGTCAGGATGTCTCGCGGTGATCCACGAAACATCGTTGAATACCGCGACCTGGACGCCCCGGATGATATGGACTTCTTTTAGGATGTTCCCTCCGTTACCAGTCTTCGCTCTTTACTAGTGTTCTTGTTGCTTTTTGTGGTCAATTTGGTTCTTTTCTTTCCCTTTTAATATTTTGTTTTTTAATTATTGTGCAACAAGAACAAACTCCTGCTGTAAACTGGCTTCTAAATAAAGTTGTGTTCAAGTATTAATAAGATGAAACCCTCTATATTTGTCACACATGTACACTACACGGCACACACTGAAAACTAACCTCTGCATTTACAGAACCATTTCACCCATCCCAGTACTATTAGCATTAGCAGCCTAGTATAACAGCTCTCATACAGCGCCAGGGTAGCAGTGTGGGGGTTTGGTGCCTTGCTCAAGGGCACCACAGGTGAACTGGGACCGCTTTTAAGTGCCAGTCCAAACTACTTACTTTGGTCTGTTTGAGACTTGAACCGGCAACCCTCCAGTTACTAGCGAAGTCCCTACAGACTGAGCTTCTGCTGCCTAATTAATATGTATTTAATTTTGTATCAAATAACTAAGAGAGAAATGCATAAGCAACCAAAGCATACAGAAAACATTCCTCAGGAAATGTATGAGATCTGAAAACTAGGTACGCATGAATACAAACTGTGCTCACTGATATTGGCTAATAATATTCAGATGATTACATTTTGCAAGCATTAATTTTGGTTATCAATTGATCTAATTTCAACAAGATATAAATGATTTTCTCCGTTGCATGTCTCCAGACCCCAAAGCCTTCTGGGTAGTGAAAGTGAAGCCGATGTGAAGAACGGTCGCCCTCTGCTGGGCGAACGTTTCAACTACATGCATGCTGGCCCTTTTCTCTGCACAGCTGCTAAATAACTGCAGAGGCCTTGCAGTTAGGGTGACCAGGTCCCAACAAACCAAATGTGGGACAAGGAGTATGTTTGTGTGGGACAATGTGGGACAGAACTGAATTGTGGGTAGCAGAGCGGCAGGGGCGGATCTAGACAAATATTCATGGGGTGGCAAGAGGGTGGCAGGAGATTTTGAGGGGTGGCATCCCCTGACAGAAGTATATGCTGATTTGAATCGCAATCATATCAATCAATTAGGGGTGTAACGGTACACGTACCCGTACTGAAATTATTCGGTACGGGCCCTTCGGTTCGGTACACGTGTGTACCGAACGAATATAGCGTTAAACAATTTAGAACATGAACAACTTTCTGGAAGTAATCTCAGGTATATATCATAGAGCGACCAAGTAATTTCATTGGATGAGAGGCATACTATGAGAGCTGGTCACAGGGATGCGTTCAAATGTAGTCAGTAATTTGAGGAACTGTCGAAATGGCGAACGCAGATAAAGTTGAGCTGAAAATCCTACAGCATCATTGAAGTCTCCGGTTTGGGAACATTTTGGTTTCGCAGTTACGTACAAGGATGACGGACAAAGACAGGTGGACCGAACCAAAGCTGTTTGTCGGTATTGTTCAACTAACATTGGTTACGCGGCTGGCAATACATCACACTCATTTGAAAAGGCATCACCCGAATGTGAATATCACCGGTACCAAAAGAAAAAAGACTGAAGTGCAAACCCAACTCCCACTAGCATTTAAGCCTCCACCACTCGCAGAAAGTTCAGACCGAGCTAAAGCTATTACAAACGCCAAATATCCTTATGTTGCCATGTTAGCAAAGCGCTACCTGGCTGTGCTACCTCTGTCCCTAGAGAGGGTGTTCTCCACAGCAGGAGACATTGTTAGTGCCAGCAGATCTGCCATTTCAGCAAGCAATGTGGACAAGTTAATCTGAACATGAAAACATGAAAATACAATGACAAGCAAGTCCTAATGTCAAGCTGGCTGCTTAGGTACTAGTACAGTTCAAATACAGATTATTTCAGTTCATCGAAATGCTGCACCTTAATGTTTATTTTACTATATTTTGTATTTATTTGAATACATTAGTCACAGTTTAATAATAATAAAAAAAATGTTTTTAATGTTTTGTGATAATTTTTTCTGCTGTACCGAAAACGTACCGAACCGAACCGTGACCTAAAAACGAGGTAGTACCGAACCGAAATGTTTGTGAACCGTTACACCCCTACAATCAATGTTAACTTGAAAAGCCACAATATTAATATTTTAACTCAATCACTTAGGTGATATTATTGTGGCACA
Source organism: Gymnodraco acuticeps (assembly GCF_902827175.1). Taxonomy (NCBI): domain Eukaryota; kingdom Metazoa; phylum Chordata; class Actinopteri; order Perciformes; family Bathydraconidae; genus Gymnodraco; species Gymnodraco acuticeps. The sequence continues at coordinate 354,720 of NW_022989877.1, read as the reverse complement.
TCAGTAAAGCCTTACATATAAGGTGGCAGACGTAATTTAATGAATTTTAACTGAACAATAACTGAATGAGTTTGTCTCACTCTTAGACCAGCAGGGGAACCAAATCTATGCAGACTGCTGCAATAAGTACATTAATTAACTGTCTCATCGATGTTTGTCTGAATGAATATGATACTATTAACAATCATATTATTCCTATCAGCTGTATAAATAAATAATAATAGATTTAATTTGTTAGCGTTTTTATAGGTGCTCAAAGACGCTTTACAGATATAGTGAAGAACTGTTATGATTCACATATTCATTTATTATTGAATAAACTATATTTATTTTTTGGAGGAGTTAATGATGAATGTTCATCAAGATGCTTGCTCACCCTCCTTCAAATTTGAAAAACAAGTAATTATATCATTATTGATATACAGTTACAACCTTGACTTTACATCAGAAAGAACAAACATTAAAGAAGTGACTAACTGCATCAGTTAGGGTTAAACGTGTATTCAGCTAAAACATCGCTGCAGTTATTGTCCAGTGGAAGGTCCTTACCTACTGGCCTAGTTAAATCAAAGTGGTTACTTTCTGTTGGCTGGGCAGTGTAGTTTTACACACCATCTTATTTTACTTTTTCAGGACTTAAAATTGAAGAAAAAAATATATACACGCATACAAGGTCATCATCTTAACAGTTTGTTATTCTCATCGAGTCATCCGTGAGCAGTGCATCAAGTTGGCATGTCTATTACAGCTGAATGCGGCGATTACTATCTTGTTCAGCAAAACGCCTCACAAATTTATTAAGATCAACAGCTGTAGTGCGTTTTGATTCAATGCTGAGTACAGCCAAACTTGACATTCTCTTCTCTGTCATTGTAGACCGCAAATACCTCATTCCTTCAGTGCTTGGGTCCGAAAGGCTTCTCGTTTTGCGCCGTCCCGTTCAAATGAATTGGCCACCAATCATATTTCCACTCTCGCGCCAGGACCGGGGGAGGGGTTACATGACGTGCATCTTGTGCTGCATTCACTTGCACTCGGACATTAGAGACTTTCTCTCATAAATGTCCGATGAGCAACAACTTTTCTTTCAAAACAAAGATGCCAACTGGGGTGGCAGCTGGGGTGGCAAGGCTATTGTTTAGGGTGGCAGTTGCCACCCCATGCCACCCCGGTAGATCCGCCCCTGCAGAGCGGTCCGTCTCAGGCGTCAGAAGTTGAACAATCAAATCCCGTTTCGGAAAATCTGACGGCTCAAGCCGTACCCAATCAAACCGCGTCTAAGCTGGGAGAGATATCCCGCCGTTCATTTCTATATTTCAAAAAAAGATGGAGGAGAAACTAATTATCGCCGTAGCGAATCACCCGGTTTTGTATGACCAGACCCTCTTCACCTACCGGGATACAAACCGGAGGAACCAGGCATGGAGGGAGGTGGCAGAGACAGTGGGTGAAACTGGTAGGTTTTCGCCTGTTTGGGGAGTTTATATATATATTGCTCTCATAAAATCCCCGGGGGTTTTTGCTTTGTATGTCGGGGGCGGGAGATTCATGTGATTGGTTGTTCGTCGTGTTGCTTGAATAACATCCCCAAGCTTCAGACACGCCCAGCTCCAAGCTTTTTTTTGAAGCTGTAGTGTGGACGCTCCGTTACAGTTTGATTGACAGCAAACACACCCCCGTGATGATAGCCTTCCCTGCTTTCTCAACAGCCATAGGATAAATCTGATTTTAAGAAAAGCGTTTTAGCCAATCAAAATGAAATATGCGGGACATCGTCTCAATTTGCGGGACGCACCAAAAGTCGTGAAAATGCTGTGCAGTCCCGCGCAAAGCGAGAAATATTCAGTATTCAATACGGCCAAGTGCTCATTCTGTAGTGGGTCCTGATTGTACTATATGTAAGTCACAGCTGCAGCACAGTCTCATTTAGTTGGGTTCTCATCTACAAAATACATGAAATATACCAGGATGCTCGTCTTTAGCAAGCATGCAAACACTTATTCATTGCATTTACTGTTTCACACTCAAAGAAAGTTCCTGGTATTGTGTCATAACATTAGAAATGTACTTTCATGAAGACATCAATGTTTACACTGCTTTCTGAACATGCTTAATGGGCTTCACATTTGAATAATCAAAGGCACATATTCACATGAGATACCTTCAAAAACGACAGCCATACATTCACAGTATGAACAAAACCACCTGCCGGATCAATGTTGTTTAACTGGGTATCGGATCCACACAAAAGCAGCAAATAAAAACAGCCATTACATTTGAAAGTGAACTGTTTAGATCAGTGGTTCTCAACTGGCCTCGGGACCCACTTTTTCCTTTGTCAATAAATCGCGACCCGAAATTTTGAACCACTCTATTCAACAAAATATCGTGCTGTAATATATACGCCTTTCAACATACACTATTAATTAAAGTGAAGTAGTGCATATATCCCTTCACAGAACTAAAGAATGCTTTTAAATAAGGTTTAATGAGATGATGGAATCAAAGCTGAACTTTACAAATGCCCACATGCTGAAAACCCATCCCTAGCAGGGGGGTCTGGGGGAATTCTCCCCCAGGAGATATTTAGAAATACTAACATATAAACATACGCATTCTGGTACACTCTGAGAAGAAAATAAATACATCTATTACTACCCGACATATTAATCATATTTTATGCCATTGTTTGTTGTTCACTTTGTTCTGACAGCTTGCTGCTCCACACAGAGAAGAGCAAAGAGGAGAGAGTCTGTGACTTACTTTAAATTGTGGATAAGGGTAGATGGCTCCCATTGTTCTGTGATCATCAAACCGGGGGTCATATTTCATTATGTGTTCATTTTTATCTGAGGTTGTACCCATGGATGTATAAAGAGTAGTTCTACCGCAGTTATTCTCTGTGGGGACTTCCGGCAACAATCTTGATTCTGATTGGCCAGAAGACTCGAAAAAATATCAGCAAAGAGGTTTTATTGAGAAGATAATCACTACGTGACAGAAGTTTTCAAACCGTTTATGGTCTCCGCCTCCGGTACGTCCAGTCCAACGCATACTGCATGCACAGCGTTAGAAAATCGGACCTTCAAAATAAAAGTTTGACTTTTTTCCGAAAAAAAAAAACTCACATCTGCGACCCACTCGAAACGAGGTCGCGACCCACCAGTTGAGAACCACTGGTCTAGATGATCCGGAGCTCGTGACTTTCAGAGAGTCCACAGCTGACCTTGTGTTCATGGAATAACTTGGAGAGGGCCTCCATGTAAAGCTTATGAAAGTGGTCCACCTCCTCCTCGGTGGCTTTGATGTGCTTCGGCACTGAGATTGGACTTCCCACTGAAAGAAGCCAGAGCGTTAGAATAAAAAAAAAAACTACCACCATGTTAATGAACAGAAAGATGAAACACTCACCAACAGTAGTGATGGGATTCCTGTAGGGCAGGATACCCATGTGCTCTCCAACAAATAGACACGGGGCGAAACCCATGATCTTTTTAAACAGTTCTTGTAACCTCCGCCCGAGGCTGCCTTCTGAGAAAACCACCTGCTTAAAGAGCTCGTTTTCCCCAAATGCGTAAACTGGCACCAGATCAGCCCTGTGGAAGATCATCAGAGGTAATATCACTGTGACAAACTGTTCATGGGCGGTTTCTACAACCGTCCATGAATAGTTGTCAGTATCATTCTGAGCTTGTATAGGCTACACTGTTACAGCAAGCTTTAACCCCCCCCCCCCTCCAAAACAAGAGTCTGGCTAAACTGTTCCCAGTAAATAAAACAAAAACAAAAATACCGAGTGCTGGACGTCAGATATATCAACAGAAGAAGATGGACAGGAAGTAAACACTAATAGGAACACGGTATTCTCTTCATGTTTGAGAACTGGTTAATGAGTGAAAATGATAACAGACTTGGACAGTAATAGAAAACATTGATAAGTGCTGCCGCCATTTTAAGTTAGGAAGCTGTCGACTTTCAGTCGTTGGCGGAGTAGTAAAATGTTTCAGATTCACCACTGCTGGTATTTAAAGGTCGCCTTTAATGTAAATTCCACTTATTCATGTATTTTCTACATCAACATGTGTCCCCTCTGTGTAAAGAGACTCTGAAAGTTTCAGGAAAAAAGATTCTCTCTTTTTTTGTCCTGATCCATTTATATAAAACTTGTCTGAAAATGAGCCGATCAGATTTTGGCCACTTTATGTCATAACGATTTTTTGGCTTGTGTAACTATTAGCCAATCACCAACCAAGGTAACCCCCCCCCCCCCCCCCCCCCCCAGCAGAAGAAGAAGAAGAAGTGACGTCCTCCTTCAGGGATTTATTCCGATGTGAACGCAATCTACCCTTTAGTTCTGATGAACTGAAGAGTTCTGATGAACTAAGTACAGCAAAGTACTTGGTGTGAAAGCGCCTCTTATGTTCTTTTTAACCAAATATCTCTCAGAGGGGCGTGGGGAGTGGCTCCTTATTTTCATCTAAAGTAAAAGACAGAGAATCAGCACTTTTGAAACAGGGCTGAAACAGAGGGGATTATGGGTAATGCTACAATGATCTGTTTGGTATTTGGAGCCAAACACTTCAGAGACATGTTTTGTATATATCTGAGAACTATAATATATTGATGAAAAAACGTTTAATAGGGAAGCTATAATGTGTGTTTTCTCTCACCCAAACTCCAGGGCCACCCTGACGAAGCCCTTCCTCTGCCTCATCACCAAGATGTTGACTCCAGGAGCCGAGAACAGCGACTCCGCAGCGCCTCCGATCACGATCACCACTGCGTTCCCCTTCCCTCTGTTGGTGAGGAGGTGCGTGAGGCTCTTTTTGCTGACTGGAAGAAGACCTGATCACACAAAGTAAGACAGTAATAACTATGGATGTTCTTCCTTTCCATGTGCAGTCCAGGGGCGGTTCTAGGAGGGGGGCCAACAGGAGCCAGTGCCCCCGTAACACTGACCAGGGACCCCCCTGTGGCCCCCCTCCAACAAAAAGGTTACAATATTACGATTTATTGGAACTAAGTCAAATCAGAGACCCGGATGTAAAGTGGAGATTAAACTGCACATTACCTTATAAAAGCAAATACTGTTTATGTTTTTTAATTCAATTGTCACTTAAAATTACTAAAACAAATACTCTAAATGAAAAAAACTACTAAAACAAAGGAATGTAACTTAAATTTACCAAAACAAATACCTTTACAAAAACAAATGTCAATTACTGTATTTTATGCTTATTTTACAAAATTACTTTTTACTGTCTTTGTCTTTCTAACCTGCTTTTATTGTGCCCCCTCTCAGGCCCCAGTTCCCCCCCCCCCCAGTCAAATTGGTCTAGAACCGCCACTGGCACTGCAGTCTCAAAAACCTCCTATAGTTGAACATAAATACCTGTAAACATGGCATATTCCCTGAAGAGTGGAAACCTAAAAACGCCGGCCAGCGTCACCAGGTTAGATGTCAGCCCAGGAAACAGCTCCTTGAAGCCGCAGCTCTCGGTGCTGAAGCAGGTGAACGCCCCGGCACACATGATGCCGTGCGGGTGAATACCAACAACGTAGTTCTTGTTTGGATTCAGCTCGGCTGTCTTCACCAACTGAGCAAGAAAAGTTAGGATGAACAGAGACTTCTTTTTGTTGATCCATTTTATATACAAACCTATTTGAAAATGAGCTGATCAGATTTTGGCCACTTTATGATGTCATAACGATTGACACTTTTGAGACATGTTTTGTATATATCTGAGACCTATAATATATTGATAAAAAAGAATATAATATGGGACCTTTAAACCAAACACAACCTTAACTGTATATCGTGACATTGAATTAGAGATTTATGCTCAATACAAAGGATTTTTTTCTCATCTAAAAGATATTTTATCACCATAAATAGCACTTACATTTGAAACTAATGCTCCAGCACTTACAATAGATAGCTTATTTTCTTTCTTATTTGTCTTGCACTTGTGAAATATAGTGTAATATATAAAGAATCAAAGCAGATAATTGCAAGTTAATTTTAAGGTCATGGATGCTTTTGTTTGGAAATAGTAATGCTACTAATGACACATGGATTCATCAAATCAGATGGGAACAGACAATCTGACAGAGGGGTGAAATACAAACTTACTTTGATTGGGAAAAAGTCCCTGAGGTGCTCCCAGACCCTCCAGTTCCGCACAAATGTTGTTTTTCTTCCCCCTGGTGGACAGAGTGTGTCATTTCAATACTACACACTAACTGTAAACAATATATGTATTATACAATACAATTATACAATCAAACAGCAATATAACGTTAGTATTATTATTATTACTGCTTTATTTTATCACTCCTTTGTATACAATATCCTTGTTAAGGAGGGTACTTTGATCATGGACCCCTCGTTTCTGTCATGTGATGTGCTATAGTATGCGTGTGTTTGCATTTTATTGTTCTCTTTTATCCTTTCGCCTCTATCTACTTGTCTTTCATCCTTTCTTTATAACTAATGCCGTTGATGTATTGTGATTTTAGTCTATTATCATCTGGAAATTAGCAATGTCGGCTAAAGCTGCCCCATTTACTGTTCTTTGTGACAGTTGATAAATGGAGACTGTCCACGACACTATAAACAAATAAACTAAACTTTCATGTCCGTGGGTATTGAATGGTTTTATTTCCTTTACCTCTCTCAGGGGTGTGCCAGTCCACCACCTGCCAGACGAAGTACAGCGTGGGGATCGGCCACAGAGAGGTGAACATGAGGTAAAACATCAAGAGGGTGCTGGCCACTCCTGGAGAGGCATCGTCCACATGTTGGAGGTACAAGACATTCATAGATTAGCAGTGTGAAAACAGAGGTGCTTTATAAATGCATTGAGACCCTTGTGAATTAACATCCATAATTTTATACAAAATGTTTGTGTGGTGGGATCTTACCTAAGAAGAGAAAGCATGCTACCCATTGCAGAGTAATTACGACCTCTAAAAACACCTTCCACTTAGTCTTTCCTTTCGTCATCCCTGCAACCAGGAGGCCATACCATCAATTTGTTAAAGACATTTCAAACTGTGCTTTCATTCAGTTAAGGTCATGGGTCTATACATCATGGACTTTACGCCTTTAGATGTTACAAAGATGGCTTTATCTGAGATAATAATGACATTTATGAATTCTTTTTTATGATAGAGATCAGATTGATTCAGTAATGAGCGCTTTTTAATCTTCTTTAAGGCAGGGGTTCCCAACCCCCGGAGGTGTTACTGCCGGTCTGCGAAACAGCTGTGAGTTTATCGTAATATTTGCAGAATTATAAATATATAAAAATATTTTATCATAATATTTTTTCAAAAAGTGTTTAATGTTCGCACCTATATCAGTGATATTATTTCATCCAGTAGCCTAGTTAATCTTTTTATTAGTTTTATGAAGGAGATGTCCAGTCACCAAGGTGCATGATGTGTGTGTGTGTATGTGCTCTGCTCAGCTCTGTGTGCTCGGTGTGTTTGTGTCTGTCCGACACCGGCATTTGTTTTCAAATGACCATGAACAGTAATTTACACACATCTGGCTAACTCCATAGGTATATACGGGTGTTCCCAAAATAAGTTTAATCTTTATTCTTAATCTCGATGTAGTGCTAAATGCTGTCGGAGTGCACCGGAACGAACGACACTATCATAATATCTTCTGAAAACAAATGCCAGTGTCACACACACACACACACACACACACACACACACACACACACACACACACACACACACACACACACACACACACACACACACACACACACACACACACACACACACACACACACACACACACACACACACACACACACACACACACACACACACACACACACACACACACACACACACACACACACACACACACACACACACACACACACACACACACACACACACACACACACACACACACACACACACACACACACACACACACACACACACACACAACCAGACATCTCCTTCATAATGCGCCTTCTCCTCGTTTTCCCAGCATTCACTGGATTATCCGTAAATCATACAAACAAAACCAAAGCGTTGATTTATCTGTTTTCCCGTTTTGGTTTCAAAACCGAATAATGTCGGTTTTTTGGTTTTCCGTTTTTCCGAAAAACCAAAAAACGACACCGGTTCTTTCTAGTATTTGTTCATACTATGTTGCTACCTGCTGGTGGTGAGTAAATATTAAAATCAGATAAAATTGACAACCGGTCCGCGATTTCTTTTTTTATGGATCTGCTGCTTCTTGGCACATTAAAGGTTGGGAACCCCTGCTTTAAGGTATAGGTCATACGCTTACAAACTCACAGGTAACTTACTCAGGAACAAGCTGACAGGCTAAACTAGACAGTTTCAATTTGATCACATCACATATACAAACATATAAGCCAAACTTGTGGACTACTGCAGAACACCTGGACTCTCACCAACTCTAAATTATACTAGGAACAACATTATTGACCAAACTGCTGAGCGTGAAATGTAAAAAATTACCTTTATTAGAGTCTATTCCAGAGTTAATTTGAATGGATGCAGATCAGCCGTTTGTGAAAATGCACAACATGCAGGATGCACTTTGCCCAGATCATGTAAAACAGCTGATAACATATCCACTCCCCCAATACTTTGACACACAAGCAAGCAAGGTAAGAGATGAACAGTCTGATAGTTGGATATTTGTATATCAGATCTGTGCTTGGATATAATTTTAGGCTCTTTTGTTGTTGGTTACTTTAGTGGCCAAAGTGCTAACGTTTAAACCGTATTATTCAACTTCATAACAGAAAAGCAAACAACAAAAGTAGAATTATCTATTTCTCTCCTTTATAAACCGACACACATGTATTTTTTTCAACACTTTGTACGTGATAAACTAAGGAGCGGGACATCTGTAAGCAGTTGACCAATCACAACAGAGCAGACTGGGCTCTGGTTTCAGACAGAGGGGGAAAAGAGGTGCTGCAGCACAGGCAGTATGAGAAAAATAAAGAGCTTTTTCAACATTAAAGCATGGAGACATGTCCCAGAAGAGACACAACATGCTGATATGGACCTGAAAATGAGACTAATATATCCTGTTAAATAAAAACTCTGTGTGTCTTTCACCACTGCTTGTAGGAATTCAGGTTACAATTGAATCAATAGAGTTGAATCAATCACTGATAGCTGTGTGGACTTTCTCAAGGTGTCTAAGGCGATGACCCCTCACAGACATACTTTGACCCGTACAAATCGCTGTACAGCGCAATTCATTATTATCATTATTTATTACATGATAAAGGGATTGATTTTACACGAGGAAGCACCTTTAATATCTTATCTAAATTCAACTTGAACCGTCCTCAAACCCCCATGGACTTTAGGGGGCGTGTCTGCCTCACACAGACCATGGCCGTTTCTCAATCTCGAGGAAACTGGCTTCCAAGCCAATATTTCAAGGATGCTACGTCATCAAGTGGCGCAGCAGGACCGTTCCAATGTCCAGTATACTTGGAATTCCACCGAGGCCGCGTCCTTGGTTTGGGGGAAATTTCGAGGCTGCACATGGGTAGACTTCGCGTCCTTAAAATCCCCACAATGCTTTGCGCACGAACCAATTTCCCCAAATCTGTGGCGGAAAATGTAAGGCGGGGCCTCTCATATGATGCACACCTGCACAGTGCACACTTGCTAGCCTGTTCCACTCTTCGTTTTCCGAATGCCAGGAAGGATTCTTGCCTAGCTTCTGAAGGAAGTGACTCGGAAGACATGTGCTACCAAGCAAGAGTACTCGCGATTGAGAAATACCCCCCCAAAAAAACTAAATTTCTATGCCTATGTATATTTCCCATAGGGGGTATGCATACAAATAAACTGCATTACAAGCCAATACTATAAGTGAAGCCTCTCTCAGTCAGGTCTTAGTTTATTTATTGAATTTAATTGGTATTTAAGTTACAGTCCAATCAAAATGTCACACCAATATTCATCTGGCAGTTTAGCCTACTTTTCTGTGACACCCATGGGATTACGGGTTTATCTCGAGCTGATTTTATACTTTATAGTATTTTCCATGACATCCTACAAAGATTCTGTAATATTCTAATAAATGACACTTTATGTTTTTGTGCATACTGGTAAAATAGTCTCGGTTTTTAGTTGAACAAAAATCGTTCCCTTGTAGTGCCGAGAGACGTGAGTCGGAGGCGGTGTGTCAAAGGACAAAGCTAGTAGTTTATTCCACATGAAAACAGCATGTAAACAAACACAAGCCCGGGAAAACTAACCAGCTAAAACAGGAAGTCCTGTTAACTCAAATGTCCATGCGGAGCAATACCCCACATATAGTTCCGTGGGTGAGTTATGTAAACCCACCACACAAGCCCCCCCAGAATTCACCCATAGTCAAAATCCTCGTGTCGGGGAGGAAGGACCACCCGACCCCGGCGCGTAAGGACCACAGGGGCCGAGGAGGGCGGGGTTTGCAGGCGAGGACAAGGGTGCCAATGAGGGCGAGGGCTTCCCCACAGGGGGTGGGGGACGGGTCATGGGAGGACGGCCCCGACATGGGGCCAGAGCCAACTCCAACGGCCTGGAAACGTCCACATGAGCAGGCTTAATCCTATCAACGGACACTGTCTTAGGTCTGCCACCAACGTCCACCACCAGGCTCTTGTCCTCGTGTTGTATGACCATGAACGGGCCGTCGTAAGCAGTGCTTGAATTGGAATGAAAAAGGTGCCAGTACTCTAAAATCAGCAACTTTTTCAAGTCAATTTTATATATACAGCCCACAAACAAGAATTTGGCTACTATAATGCTGGTGGGTTTGTCTCTTTACTACTGTATATTTTAGAAAGGTTCACTGTACTTAACATTTTTTATGATAGGCAGCGGATATGGCTAAAGCTCAGTAAGGTCAATATTAACTGAAAATATAGCAATCAAAGTCTAGATCTTCTGCTGAAGACACATGAAGCAGAGACCTTTCAGGTGAGAGCCCCTCTGGTGGTGTTCAACATTAATGACAAGGAAACAAAGCTCTGGTCAGAAGCATTTTTTATAAAAAGCTTTAACAAAATTAAGTATTTCTGTACATTTTGAATGCAATCTAACTTTCCAACTCAGAAAACGAAAAACGAAAAAGTGCCAAAAGTCTTCTCACATGGCTGAGCTGCTTTGCAATATACTTCACCACTGAAGAATACAAATATGTATAAAGTAAACTATGATGCAATCTAACTTTCCAACTCAGAAAAATGATAAAGAGCATGAACAAAGAACATGTAAAAACAAATGCAAAATTTGCACAATCTAAAATGAGAAACTGTAACTGCAAGTAACAAAGTCTGAGCCATGGTAAAGAGTTACATTGAACACCAAGCTGATCAGATAACTCCCTGGTTGGTCTGAAGTCCTTCTATCTCCAGGATCTGTACAAATCGGCACATTATGCCAAAAGTCTTCTCACTGGGTGAGCTGCTTTGCAATATACTTCACATTGTTAGAAAAGGCTCCAGAAGGCCTTGGGGACATCAGTATCAGGGGCTGGAGCTGGACAGGCTCTTTCATCAGCACTTCTCCTTCCCTTTGCCAGCCAGGACCTCACATACTGTTCCGGATTGAACTGTCCTAGTGATGGTCCATTACATTTAATGAAAACCAGGCTGGACAGTCGGCTGACAGAGAGAGCATTCCTTTTTGCAGTAAGGATATCGTTCATGCAGCTGAATGCCCGCTCACACTCACTAGTGGAGACAGCGATGGTTCGGACTGCTTTCAGTAGAGGCTCCATGGCAGCAGGTGTACGGGATGCCCTGGTTTCCTTGTATTCGCGAAAGCCCTGAACAGTCTCTCTTCTGTCCACTTTCAGCACTTCGCACAAACGTAGCACCTCTACGTCCCCATACCGTACGTCTAACTCCTCTTCAGGCCAACTTCCAGGATGGATAACTTTCATGTCCTGGATTAGCTGATTGTCCCGGGCCTCCCGGCCATGTAATGGGATTTCTCTTGTGCTGACATGAGAGGAGGTTGTGGAAGTCATTCTGTGTCTGTGTCTGATTCTCTACCATACTGCGGAAAAACTGACCTGCATGAATCTGTACAAGCCTGCCATTCTCACGCAGGGCAACACCCTTGAAGGACTTCTCAGCTAGAGCTGTATGAACTGTAGTCATGTGTGGGCCAGGCATGGTGACCATGGATTCAAAAACTCGTATTTCTCGAGTTAAGAGCCTATCTGCTGTAGGCAGTGTCATCTCTCTTTTTTGGAGTTGCCGAGAGAGGTCGCTGAGCTCTGTGAGCGCATCGTACATCAGTCCCAGATTGCTGACAAACGTTGCAGATGTGAGCACATCATCCAGGCCCTTGTACTTTGCTCTGTCTCTGGAATCCCTGCTCATGTCGTTTGCAGCATTTGTGAAGTGATCATGAAGCACTCGGTAGTTTTCCCAGACTGCTCTGACGCTCCTTTCACTTGAAGCCACCCAGCAGATGGACAAAACACGCCCTATCACCAGGAGACGCTGTCCGACTGCTTGCGCACACTGCGCTAACTGCCTCTGATTTTTGGGGGAGGCATGGAACAAGGAATAGAGTTTGTCAAAAAAGATCTGGAAATGATTGAGCCCTGAGACCTCCTTGACCACATCCCCAACTGTCAGCTCTAGACGATGATTGGAGCAGTGCCACACAAACAGGCTTGGGAATTTACTACACAACTGGGTAGCAACGCCTGTTCTCTTCCCTAGCATGACTGAAGCCCCATCACATGCAAAATAAACGAAACACTGACCTAAAAAGTCCTCGTTAAAATCTCTTCCAAGACACTCCATTAACGCCTTTGTGATGTCATCAGCCGTTGTTCCATCCAACTCGATCAGCTCCCAAAAAAACGTTTCGGGCTCAGCATCAGCTAATACTGAGCGTAGACACACAACAAGCACCGTTTTACCACTAATAGTGGTAGATTCATCGACCAAAACACAGAGTTTTCTTTGGTTTTCTGTAATGTCTTTTGCCATTTTTTTCTTCAGCTCATGAGCTATGTGGTCGATGATTTCGCCACAGGTTTTATTGGAGTGCAAAACCCTGCCCACGTTCAGCCCATTCAGTTTCTGTACATTCAAATCAATTGGCATGTCTGTGAATGGCCGGCTATGTTTGCCAATTTTATATGCCGTTCGAAAAACTCTGATAGTGGTGTCTAATTCAGATGTATGCATAGACTGCACTTGATGTTGAATAGTTTCACGTGAAGCAGATGTAAGGATGTCAGCAGCTTTTACATGGGCTCGTGATTCTTTATGTTCTTTGATTTTTTTTCTCAGGCTAGCTTGTTGTTTGCCCTTGTCAACACCGAAATGAGACACTGCACACTCACCCCATTCAGTTGACAGTTTCAGTCCTTGTCCAGTGTGTATTCCCAAAGATTTGACATCTCTGCATATCCGACATCCTAGCTTCTTATCTTTAAGAAGGAGCCATGCATTGGTCTTGCAAAAATATTGCACCTGGTCCGTTGTCCAGCAGTCAGGTGCATCGCTTTGCCCGGTGTTGGTGGTGGCAGTTTGAGCCAGCAGCAGCTAACGTTAGAGGCTCTGGAGGAGGCGCGGAGCTAGTGCTAATGCTAATGCACTAGAACTTGGAGCAGGAGGATCAACCAAAGAAAGCTCCCCATCAGACACAATTTCCAACACAGGCACAGCATTCTCTGTATTTGAAGTTTCTTCCCGCGACAACCGCTGTCTTTTTGCACTTTTATTAATCCACGCTAACATTTTAGAAATGCTAATTTGTGACGTGACTTGCTTTCCTTCTCTCGGGGGCGTGCCTGCTCTGTTCTATCACTCTACATAGCCACCCACTGGGTGGGAGTTGCACTGCATAAACACAACACACGTGCATCTAGGTATGTAAATTGTAAAGCATTAAAACATGGTTTTACTAACAGTTTTCAGTATGTTGTTACTTCGGCATTATTATTATTATTATTTTGAAACGTGTATTACTATTAAATCACGGTCAAATAGGTTAATTTTGACATAGTCGTTTCCACCACAGTATTTACATGGAGAAGATAAGCCCCGCCCCCTCTCCAGCACGTTCTGTTTGAATGACAGGAGTAAACAGCTGACAGCCGCTGTGAAACTCCAGGGGTTAGAGCGATGAGAATGTCCGTTCGGCACCTCATGACGCATCTACTGAGTACCGGGCGGCTGTATATATATATATATGGATGTATAATAAGAACGGCGGGAGAGTGTTGAGTACTGGCACGGTGCATGAGTACCGGAGTACCGCCAGCATGCCGGTACTGAGCAAGAAGTGCCGGTACTCCATGGGTCAGAACCAGAAGTGCCGGTACTGCGTACCGGTGAGTACCGGCCCAATTCCAGCACTGGCACGGGGGGCAGGGCTCGACATTAAGGACTGCCCGATGGCCCGATGGCCCGGGGCCATCTAGTATTTAGCTCGGGCAATGAAGCCTCACCTGCTGGTTGCCCGATCGGGCAATCTATTATGCCAGTATCATGCAGCTCGTGGATCCAGTAATGAGTGAGCCGACAGTAAAACTAAACATATCTATAACTAGTTTAGGTAGTTTGAGAGGTAATTAAAATAGCTACGTGTGATATTCTAACCTGAAGTGTGTGTTTTGTCCGCTCACCGCTGCATGTGATCATGCAGAGCTGCGTGTCGACTCGTCAGCAGCAGCTGATCTCTCTCTCCCGTCAGATTAGACTTCACTCGCGTTTATGTCCATATCGATCAGATCCAGCTAGTTCTAGCTAATGATATGACTACCTGCTTATTAAAAGACACCTACACAATAAGTGTCGCTATGCAACTGGGTGAGGTCACAAAGTATAGCGCAGTATTATGCATTTGTTTACATGCCCACCGGAACCCCGAGGCATTACCAACAGATCAACGCACAATCAACCCATACAGGACATCTCTTTCTCCACATTAAGTGTTAGACATTAGAATTGACTATTCTTGTCTGTCACATACTCTTCTTGTCTGTCACATAAGTGGCGCAACTGAAGCGGTATTGCGCTAAAGGGATATTATTTTGACCGGACATTTTGACCGAAGAGATTTAGATTTGCCGGCTAACGTCGCCATTTTGTGTGCTTCGCGGATGCGCTCGGCTCCTCTCGACTGCTGCTCGGGTCTGCTCGGTCAGCTTCCGGATGAGGAGGCATTCGTTCGACCAACTTACAGTAGATAACATTACAAACATTTTTAACAGGGGCCATAATAGTGTATATAACGTTTGTTTTGGCAGTTATAACTGAATGTAATGTTTTCTACTCTTTTACATCTGGGAAGGCATTTGCCTTCATCAGATGGAAAGTGTCTTGACCAACAACTTAAAAGAGTGTGGCACTCTGACCCACTCAACCCTGTTACTGATATTATCAGAATAAAGCATATTCATTTCAAAGTTATCTTTCTTGCGTTAGATATCCAAGTTTGTCCTTGCCTTGAAAGTAGCATTACATGCTACATCTAGCAATAATTCCTGAGGTTAAAGCTAAAATTAGTATTGATTTTCAACCCTGTTACTTTCAACCCTGTTACTATAATTAGAGTAACGGGTAATTCTTCATTGGAAAATATAAATGTGATGCCTAGCTGGGCAAATCACTTTTTTTGATGGTTTATTATCTGTTTTTCCTAAATACATAAAAAAACATTATAAAATAAAAGGTTCATTTTTCAAAAATGTTGGTGTCTAAATTGTCCTCCAATTCTGGAATGACCCTTAAGTATTTCTTATAACTATGCAGGGCATGCAAGCGAGCAACAAACAAGAACAAACAAACAAGTGAAATGAAGAATAAAATTGAAATTGTACAATATAATATTGTGGTGGTTCATCTTATAATTCAGTCTAGAGAATGCACCAGATAGCATCTAAGACCTGCAAACA
Organism: Gymnodraco acuticeps; assembly: GCF_902827175.1. Classification (NCBI taxonomy): domain Eukaryota; kingdom Metazoa; phylum Chordata; class Actinopteri; order Perciformes; family Bathydraconidae; genus Gymnodraco; species Gymnodraco acuticeps. The sequence continues at coordinate 338,774 of NW_022989877.1, read as the reverse complement.
TATGTTCTAGGGGGAGGCCCCCCAAACCCTTCGTGCGTCATTTCGTCCGTGTGCATTTTTCAGGGCAATCTCTATTGGGCTCAGGGCCATCTGTAAATTAGCTCAGATGGCCCACAGGGCGATCTCCCAAAATCCTTAATGTCATGCACTGGTAAGGGGGCCGTCGTAAGGGGGCCGCAGGGGGCGCTTTGGGCGTTGTGCCGAATGAAGACAAAATCCGCCGACCGTAGTCCGGGGGATACCCGGAAAGCTGGGTTGCTGTGCTGCGACGTGGGGATGGGCGTGAATGTCCCGGCGGTCTCCAGCAGGGAGGAGCGCTGCCTGGCCGCAGACCAGGGCATAGTGGCGGCCGGAATGAATTCCCCGGGGACTCGTAGCGTCTGGCCATACACGAGCTCCGCCGACGAGGATTGCAGGTCTTCTTTGTGGGCGCACCTGAGGCCAAGCATAACCAACGGGAGCTTATCTACCCAGCTGCCATCAGTCAAGCCGGCACGCAGGGATCGGTGAAAACGCTAGCCTGGTGGTGTGCGGTGGTGCGGTGCAGCTTGACCCCCAAACCTTCGGCAACAGCGTTCAAGAGCTCCGAGGTGAACTGAGAGCCGCGGTCAGAGGAGAGGTCAGATGGCGTCCCGAAATGCGCCACCCACGTGCCGATGAATGTGCGGGCCACGTCAGAAGATGCCGTCGAGATGAGGGGAACGGCCTCGGGCCAGCGGGCCGTCCTGTCCACCATCGTGAAGAGGTAGGTGAAACCGTGAAAGGGGGACAGCGGACCTACGAGGTCGACATTGACATGCATGGTCAAACCTCCTCTCAGGAACCGCAAAAAGTTCGAAAGGGGCTCTAGTATGTGGGGCACTTTATCCCGTTGACAGGCCACGCATGAGTCAACCCAGGTCTTCATGTCCTTCTTAAGCCCTTGCCAAACAAACTTCTGCGACACCAACTTCAGGGACGGTTTCCTGCCGGGGGGGGGAAAGGTTGTGAATCGCTTCAAAAACGGGTCGGCGCCAGTTCGCAGGGACCAGCGGTCGAGGCTGGCCCGTGGAGAAGTCACACCACAGCTTTGCGCCCGAGTCGCCGACCGTGACCTCCTCCAGGCGTAATCCTGTGTCCGAGGCCATGAGGGTCTGGACCCCGTGGTCAGAGGCCTGGTCCGTGCTCATGTGGAGGTAATCGAGGCCCAGCTGCACAGCTCCGATGAATGCTCTGGAGAGGCAATCCGCGACCACGTTAGCCTTACCAGCGATGTGCTGGATGTCCGTGGTGTACTCGGATATGTATGAGAGCTGGCGTTGCTGGCGGGCGAACTCACGGCCTTCCAGCAGGAAACGGAAGTGGCGAATCGCCAACCAGAGGCCAAGGAGTTCCCTGTCGAACGCACTGTACTTGCGCTCCCTGGGGGTTAACTGGCGACTGAAAAAGACGAGCGGTTGCCAGGTGCCGTCGACCCATTGTTCATGCACCGCGCCCACAGCGTAGTCAGATGCGTCGGTGGTGGTAGCGATGGGGGCCTTGTGTGACGGGTGAGCCAACATGGTGGCGTCTAAAGCGTTCTCCCTTTCGGCCGTCCAGTCTAGGGCCTGGCCGGGGGACTTGTCTTTGAGGGCCTCGTACAGCGGGCGCATGGTGTGGGCAGCCCGGCGGATGAACCGGTGATAAAACGTCACCATCCCGAGGAACTCTCGGAGCGCCCGAGCTGTGGGCGGTCGGGGAACGGCGGACACAGCCTCCACTTTCGACGGGACAGGGGCGGCTCCATCTTTGTTGATGAGATGTCCGAGGAAGTGGATGGAGGACAACCCGAGCTGACACTTCGCCGGGTTCATAATCAGGCCGTGTTGGTTGAGCCTCGTAAAAAGGTCCCGGAGATGTGCCTGGTTCTCTTCTTCAGAGGAGCTGGCGACGAGGATGTCATCTAAATAAACGAAGATTAATGGCATGTCTCTGAGCGCCGAATCCATCAGCCGCTGAAAGGACTGAGCTGCATTCTTAAGTCCAAACGGCATATGCAGAAAGCCGCTTTCTACAGGCACATTTTAACGGCGTATTTTTCATTATGATTCTACTTGTGATAGTCGGACATGGCAACCTGTGCTGCCCATGTAGCTATTGATTCCATCCGATAGCTGCTATAATACAAAACAAAATGTCTGCCTGTTCTCCACAATGATCAATGACAGCGAACGGATGGTCAAAGTAAGGTACAAATAAACAGAATCACACTAAGCCTGGTTAGTGTTGCCTGACTATATAAAGTGTGTTCTATATAAGTGTGTGGTTGCTCTGTAGTCACTTTGCTCAGCATTACTGCTTGTTACAACTTTTATTTGCCGTACTCGCCATAAACTGTTATTGCTCAGGTTGATCCCGCACCTGCCTCCTTCGTAAGCGTGACGTATGCGGTTCTTGCTTCTAGGCCGACAATTTTTTGGAGCTTGGTAAGAACCGGTTTTCGGGGAAAAGAGCCGGCTCCGCTGCGGTGTGAACAGGAAAAAACCTGGCATATCAGGCTCTAGCTCCGAACCGGCCCTGGAACCGCGTTGGTGTGAAAGGGGCAAAAGTGAAGCAGATGATCGCGCTCTGCTGGCAGAACCTTTGAACTACATGCATGCATGCTGGCCTTTCTCTTCACACAGCTGCTAAATAGAAAACTGCAAAGGCCTTGCAGTGATGTGAGAAATATTCAGTATTCAATATGGCCATTTATGAAGTGCTCATTCTGCAGTGGGTCCTGATTGAACTATGTGTAAGTCCAACACATTCTCACTCCCAACTCGGCCTATGTTGACGTTATGTCAGGGTCCCTGTCGTCACTTTCCAACGCAAGGGGGGCCCTTTAGTGTCGAGTTTCAACTATCAGGGCGTCCCATTGATTTGCATAGAGCTCCTTGAACGTTGGTAATAGACGAGTTGGGATTGCGGCGAAATGCTCTCCGCAGATCCATTCTCACAGCGTTTATCAACCTTTTTCTTACTCAATATCAAGCCACACTTATTGTGTTTACTTCTTTATTTTAATTGAATAATTTCGGACTTTTGTTGCTGTCAGTTATGGGGAGAGTAGGGGCTCAGAATACTGAAATCTGTATTGTTTCATCGTTTTTTCCTTCTAATTTTGTATTCTTTTTTAAAACAGGGGACAAAAGCCAATTTACCAACTACAGACCAGTGTCCTTGCTTTCACAATTTTCAAAGGTCCTTGAGAAATTGTTTGTCCAAAAATTTGATAATTTTATTGAAAAAAATGAGTTATTGAGTGAGAGTCAGTATGGATTTAGGAAAAATCGATCTACAGCTTTAGCTTTAATGAAAATAACAGAAGAAATTACAACAGCTATAGAAAGAAAGAAATACACAATAGGTGTATTTATTGACTTAAAAAAGGCATTTGACACCATAGACCATTACCTATTAATTTCGAAATTACATAGATACGGAGTGAGAGGAGTAGTTCTAGATTGGTTAAAAAGTTATTTAGATAACAGACAACAATATGTAGAATTTGCTGGTAGTAAATCGGAGTGTATGAACATAGAATGTGGTGTCCCGCAGGGCTCGGTTTTAGGGCCTAAACTTTTTATTTTGTACATCAATGACATATGTGAAACGTCAACATTATTGCAATTTGTGTTGTTTTCAGACGACACAAATTGATTTTGTTCAGGAGATGACTTAAACATTTTAGCAAAGTGTATTGGACATGAAATGGTCAAACTTAAAAGATGGTTTGATGAAAATAAGTTAACCCTAAATTTGAATAAAACGAAGTTTATGGTTTTTGCTAATAGAAAAAAAGATGAAAACATTTCACTGTCCATTGATGGAGTTTTTATTGAAAGGGTGTGTGTGACGCTGGATGAAAACCTGACATGGAAATCACACATAGCACATGTTAAAACCAAAGTGTCTAGGAATATTTATGTTCTAAACAAGGCAAAGTATTTGCTAGATTACAAGGCATTGAGGATGTTGTACTGTTCACTCATTTTGCCATTTTTCATTTATTGTATAGAAGTGTGGGGCAACACGTATGTGAGCAACATAAAGCCATTGTCAATATTACAGAAAAGGGCAGTAAGAATAATTCATAAAGCTGACTCAAGAGAACACACCAACAGACTGTTTTTTAAGTCAGGACTCTTGAAACTCGAAGACATAGCTGAGCTGCAGACATTATCAGTAATGCACAAAGCAGAATGTTACCAGCATGTTTACAACAGTTGTTTGTTTTTGGATCAGACAAGGAAGACCACAGAAGGAAATTAAATTGTAAGCATCCATATGCAAGGACTACTCTTAAACAAATGTGTATTTCGGTAGTTGGTGTACAATTGTGGAATTCTCAACACAAGGATCTAAAGAATTGTATATGTATTTTTCAGTTAAAGAAGTTGTATAAATTAAGAAAGATGGGACTATATGAAGCAGAATGTGAATAAGTCTGTGTACTCTGGTCCTTCATGTTTTTGATGTCTTTGATGTGATGTCTCCTCTGTATTTGCGGGTCCCATTGCCATTGTTATTGTTGTTATTGTTATTATCATCATGTGTCGCTTTCCACCTTCTTCTCCAGCAGGACTCAGATGAGGGTGTTGCACTTTTCTTTTCCTTATACATGTGATGTTTTGGTGTTGTTTTGTTTCTTTCGGTTAACCGTCAAGTGGGAAATAAGTATTTTTTTTGTGTGTTTCTCTTAGTATCCTAAGATACTGTTATGTTTGGCTGTGAATTTAAAAAAAAAATTATTATTATAAAGGGCAGACCATCTATTTGTATTTATTTGTTTTTTTTAGAAAGGGGCAGGTCACATAAGATTTTATTCTTCTCCCTGCTCCTTTTCGCTCAATGGTAGAGTCATGTTTTGTGGCAATTATTGTACATTTGGTTTTGCGTACCATGAGCGGTACAAATAAAAATGAAATGAAATGAAACCACACAGTGTTATTTACTCAACAATAAGACACAATTATCCTTGTGTTTATTTATTTGTTTGATTAATAAACACAAGTTGGAGTCCGACAGGACCGAGGGTCGGAGCAGCTCATAGTAGTTGCTTTAGAGAATTTTACACCCGGAAGTAAGTATTCTCTCCGCTTTACTTGAAAAAACCGACAAACCCCGTGATTAGTCCTCAAGCTCTGATTGGATGTTTGAGTTTGCGCCGAGGGTTACGCCGAGCGTCAAACAGCACTTTGAAATGGGATGGAACCACGGCAGACTATTCAAAACTGGATTTGAACGGGTCCATCCCGTCCCCAGAACTACACATGCTGGCTATTGTCTGTTTCGCAACATGTATATGGCACATCTCTACTGGGAATTGTAGTTTTAAAAGACGTTTTCGTATTTCCCATAATAAGAAGCTGCCAGTATTCAACTGTGTACATCCCTGGAGGTTTAGGGGATAGGAAACACTCACATTTAAAACATATAATTAATAAATGGGTGAAAATCGCTTGTGTCCATAATGGGCAGTATTAATATATACCCACATGACAGCTAAGGTCAGAAGAGCTTTATTTAACAGCTGGTCTTATGTCTGTGACCCCTCCTGTTGTTAATTGATAAGCCTGAAACATGCACTTGTCAAGGTTCAGAGGCACATTTTGCAAATATGGCAGTAGCCATCGATCATCTTAAGATAAGATACTTTATTGATCCCAAGTTGGAAATGTTTTCGTTACAGCAGCATGTGTAACAGTTGTAAATATGCAGTGGTGTTTATTTGTAAATCATTTAGTATAATCACACAAATTCTTTGTTTTATATTTAATAATTCTGTGTTCTTTATTTATTGAATGTTCAATACCTGACAAGGTCGGAGATGAAAAACTTGGGTCGCAGGTTCCTCAACAGTGCATTACAAGACATCTATCAATATGTGTGTACTTCCACCATTGAACTGTCGTATTCTGCACATTTCTTATACTATCTACAAACATCTTATAAGAGTTTAATAAATATGTATAATATCAGTTAAAATAAGTGCTTCAACATAGTTAACATTGCAGGAAAGTTGATTGTCAAGTGCCAAAACAAATTATGCAATATATTAGACGTTAAGTACTTTGTCAGACTTAATATTTATCTGTTGATACCCCCAAAGCTTTTTTCTTATTCAAAAGAAGACCTTAACCAAAAGTAGTCTTTAATGTTTGAATAAAGCCTAATTAGGCTTAGGGTTAGTTAACCTTTACAGTATCTTCTTGATATTGTATATTCTATATTTCTATCATTGACCTTCTCCCTATGAAAGTATGTATTCTTAATATTTTTATGTTTTCATCAAATATAACGCATCAACACAACAATTCAATAACGTGCTTTAACCACTATACTGCTATTTCCAGTTTAGTTTATGATGGATGTATTTTTTTTTATCCACACATATATTGTTTTTATATTTGTTACACCAAACCAACAGAAAAGATGGTCTTAACATGACCCAGTGGTCTAGTTAATACAAAATATATTATCAAACATAATATTAAAATGAACTCTTATTTAGAAAATACAGCTTCCTGTGTTCGAAGGAGCTGCTCCGCCTGTCGGTCCTGACGGACTCCAAAAGTCCGACATTATACAATCAAACAAATAAACACAAGGATGATTGTGTCTTATTGTTGAGTAAATAACAGTGTGTGGTTTAGAAAATAATACAAAATTAGAAGGAAAAAACGATGAAACAATACAGATTTCAGTATTCTGAGCCCCTACTCTCCCCATAACTGACAGCAACAAAAGTCCGAAATTATTCAATTAAAATAAAGAAGTAAACACAATAAGTGTGGCTTGATATTGAGTAAGAAAAAGGTTGATAAACGCTGTGAGAATAGATCTGCGGAGAGCATTTTGCCGCGATCCCAACTCGTCTATTGCCAACGTTCAGGGAGCTCTATGCAAGTCAATGGGACTCCCTGATGGTTGAAACTCGACGCTAAAGGGCCCCCCTTGCGTTGGAAAGTGACGACAGGGACCCTGACATAACGTCAACATAGGCCGAGTTGGGAGTGAGAATGTGTTGGTAAGTCACAGGTATGAACTGCAGCACAGTGTCATCTACAAAATACATGAAATATACCAGGATGTTCACTTTTAGCAATCATTTAAACATGTTTTCTTTTAATTGATTGTTGGTATAAGACCGGATATTGTGTCCTAACATTAGAAATGTACGTGTTTTTCAAATATGTCTCATGAAGACATCAATGTTTTCTGAACATGCTTAATCAGATATTATGTATTTATTTCAACAAGGACGGACCATGAATACAAATACATCAATCTCAGAAAAGAGAAGAGATGAATTATGCCAGATTTTAGCTCATTTCAATCTGCAGTCCTTAATGGACTTCACATTTGAATAATCAAAGGCACATATTCACATGATATCTTCAAAAGCTACAGTCATACATTCACAGGATGAACAAGAACACCTGCAGGATCAATATTGTTTAAGAGTATCAGCTATTACATTTCAAAGTTAATTTTCTAGATGATCCGAAGCTCGTGGTTTGCAGAGAGTCCACAGCTGACCTTGTGTTCATGGAATAACTTGGAGAGGGCCTCCATGTAAAGCTTATGAAAGTGGTCCACCTCCTCCTCGGTGGCTTTGATGTGCTTCGGCACTGAGATTGGACTTCCCACTGAAAGAAGCCAGAGCGTTAGAATAAAAAAAACTACCACCATGTTTATGAACAGAAAGATGAAATACTCACCAACAGTTGTGATGGGAATCCTGTAAGGCAGGATACCCATGTGCTCTCCAACAAATAGACACGGGGCGAAACCCATGATCTTTTTAAACAGTTCCTGTAACCTCCGCCTGAAGCTGCCTTCTGAGAAAACCACCTGCTTAAAGAGCTCGTTCTCCCCAAATGCGTAAGCTGGCACCAGATCAGCCCTGTGGAAGATCATCAGAGGTCACATTACTGTCAAACTGTGAGAAAAAGGTGTGCTGGACGTCAGATATATAAATAGAAGAAGACAGACAGGAAGTAAACACTAACAGGAACACGGTATTGTCTCTTCATGATTGAGGACTGGTTAATGCAGCCTGTCCTCCTACAAAAAACGACCATATAGGCCGATTGTTCATGCCCTTATTCTGACCCAGAGACACGTTTTAAAGTGTATGTTGTTTCTTACACCTGTAGTGGTCGTGTAAGAAACAACATGCTCCCGGCCCGTTCATTGCAAACGCTCCGGAGGGACGTTTATTCACAAATAACCCTCTCTGGAAAATCCTAAATGGTGGAATAGTTTGGCCATTAAAATGCTTTTTGATTCGATTTCTGGCGAGAAGTGTATATTGTACTCTTAGAATCCACGTCCAGTCGATGTGTAGGATCTATAGTTTGATAGATATTACGAAGATGATTTGAGGTCTCGCCAGGATAACGTGTATGCAGCTTCCATGTAAAGTTAGCGTGGGTGAAAACAGTTTTTTCCGGTCTCGAAGTTTTCATAATAAAACCGGATATATTCCCCTCACTGTCAAATGATTACACAGTGATATCTGCATTACTCATCCACTAAAAAACATCAGTTTCTCCTTGTTAATTACACAATATTGATTGGTTTAAATTGTGTACAATGCTTTTGTGTTTTTAACCTTCGATTCAGAGAAACAAATATTTTTTTCTGAGTTTAGACACTACAGTTCCCGAAGACACTACACTACCCAGAATCCCCAGCTATCGTTTGGGACTACAACATCCGCCTTGCTTTACAAACCCCGTGATTAGTCATCAAGCCCTGTGATTGGATGTTGGAGTGGCAGTGCAACAATGTTACGCTGAGCGTCAAACAGCTCCATGAAATGGAATGGAAACACGGCAGTTTCCCTCCCCCCCCCCCCCCCCCCCAGAACTACACATACTGGCTATTGTGTGTTTCACAACATGTTCGATGGCACGTCTCTTTATAAGACGTTTTCGTATTTCCCACAATTAGAAGTTGCCAGTATTAAACTGTGTACACCCTGGAGGTTTAGGGGATACGAAACACAGTGTCAAGTTTAAAACATATAATTAATAAATGGGTGAATTAATATACCCACATGACACCTAAGGTCAGAAGAGCTTTATTTAACAGCTGGTCTTGTGTCTGTGACCCCTCCTGTTGTTCATTGATAAGCCTGAAACATGCACTTTTCAAGGTTCGGAGGCACATTTTGCAAATATGGCAGTAGCTGTTACAGGGTGGTTTAGGCTAGGTTGCAGCTCCCTGTGGACGTATTGTGCCTGTGTTATATATATCTGCCTCACTTAATATCCCTCCGTTGTATGATTGCCTGCTCAGTGTGAATACACGGCGTTGAGGCACAGCCTGACTTGCCTTGTTTATTAATGCACATACATCTACAAACAAGGTGTCAGAAGCTCAAATAGGACCCAGCTGTGGATTGCATGCTACTGTCCGTCGCTGAGACAGAGTGCGTTTATTTGTTTTGGTGAGGTTTAGCAGTTTCAGTTAGCCTGTTAGCGTCACGTTGGAACAATGGCATCCAGCATCCCACCTCCGGAGCCTATGAAGATGGCGGGGGACATCCACGGCAACTGGGTGAGCTTTCGAGCAGAATTTGAGGATTATCTGCTTGCGACCGGTCTCAGCGAGAAAGTAAAGCCGGTACAAGCAGCTGCGCTCAGGAGGCTAATGGGGAACGACTGCCGACATGTTTACAAACACAACCTGGGACTCACCGCGGACCAACAAAAAGATGCGGGTGCTATACTGGTGGCACTGGAGCAATACTTCACACCCGCAAAGAACGTAATCTTTGAGAGGTACGTTTTTGGCAACCTTAAACAAGAGGATGGAGAGCTCTTGGATGCGTTTCCTACCAGGCTGAGGGAAAAGGCTGCCTCTTGTGAATATGGAGCTATAAAAGATGAACTCATAAGGGACAGGCTTGTTCTCGGGATAACTGACGAGGGTGCTAGACGTCGCTTACTAAGGGAAAAGGACCTTAAATTGGACGAGGCCATTCAAATTTGCCTTGCAGCCGAGGTCATGGACAGCAAGTTAAAAACCATGTCACTGGGCAGCTCTGGACCTGGGGACAGCGTTAATGCCACACAAGGACAGCGATATGGACGGAGGTCTGCCAGCAGGCCATCCGAGTCCACCAACACATCTGCACAACCACAGAGCATGAGAGACGCTGGCGAATGCAACTACTGTGGCACACGGTACAAGCGTGGGCGGGACCTGTGCCCTGCTTTTGGTAAATCATGCCGCTCGTGTGGCACTGCTAACCATTTTGCAAAAATATGCATGAAAAGAGGCCAGCAGGCACGCCAGTTGAATGCTGTGGATGACCCGTTGCCAGGGGAACTGGAGGACAGCGATGAGAGAGACGTGTACACAGCGGAGAGCGTGGGGGCTGTGAACAGTGAACACTCGAGGTAAAAAGTGGTTTGTCAACCTGCCACTGCAAAGTGGGGTTCAGAGGTGCCAGCTCGACTCTGGAGCGACTTGCAATGTGATGAGCATCAAGGACAAGACGAGACTGGCGCCTAGAACACCTCTTCTGAAGAGTCTCACCAGATTAAAACTATACAACAGTGAGTGGATGAGCTCATTAGGTGTGTACAGCACACAATGCGTCATTAGGGGTAAGACGCACAGACTGGACTTTGAGATTGTGCATACTGGCCAGAGGCCCTTGCTTTCGGGTGAGACATGTGAGAGACTTGGTCTGATACGCTTCACCATTCCTGAAGAGCTGAATAAGGTGGAGCACTGCAGGAAGGGAGACCTGACCAAGGAGTGTCTGGTCAGCACCTACCACGACGTGTTCCCCACCCTGTTGAGTCTCTGCCCGGTGTTATTCACTTTGAGCTGGACAGCACTGTGGCACCGGTGCAGTGTGCTCCCAGGAACGTTCCAGTGGCCCTCAAAGCAGCTGTTAAGGCTCAGCTTGATCGATATGAAGAGGAGGGACACTTGACCACAGTCACTCAACCCACGGACTGGATTAGCAATCTAGTCATAGTGAAAAAGCCAGACAAATTGAGACTATGCATTGACCCAAAGCCTCTCAACCGTGCTCTGAAACGGTCCCACTACCTTATGCCCACTTTATATGACGTGTTGTATAAGCTGCCGAAGGCACGTATATTCACCCTGGTGGATGCACGTGATGCATTCCTTTAGTGCCGCTTGGATGAAAAAAGCAGCCTGATGACAACATTCTGGACACCGTGGGGTAGGAAACGCTGGCTGAAACTCCCTTTCGGTGTGTCAGTTGCCCCGGAGCTGTATCAAAGGAAGCAGCATGAGCTGCTGGCTGGCTTGACAGGGATTGAGCCCATAGCCGATGATATCCTTATAGTCGGCTGCGGGGACACAGAGGATGCGGCCAATCGCGACCATGACACAAACCTCATCGCTCTGATGGACAGATGCAGGGAAGTAAAACTGAGACTGGGCCTGAAAAAGCTGCAGTTCCGAGTGAATGAGGTCCGCTTCCTACAGCTACGCAGCACAGAACTTCTTGCTCGTGGTGGACCATTATTCTGACTTTTGGGAGATCGACCTGCTCCCTGACCTATCAGCAGACACCACGATCCATAGATGCAAGGCACAGTTTGCACGCTACGGTGTCCCAGACAGGGCCATTTCTGATGGTGGAGGCCAGTTTGCCGGTGGAGAGTTCCGGGCGTTTGCGAGAGAGTGGGGTTTTGAGCATGTCATGTCCTCACCGAGGCACCCAAAGGCTAACGGCAAAGCAGAGTCAGCAGTGAAAATTGTAAAGAGCCTGTGCAGAAGGGCAGACCGTGCCAAAGAGGACCCTTGGAGGGCCATATTGCATTGGAGAAATACGCCCACTGAGGGTATGCATTGCAGCCCAGCACAGCGGCTTATGTCGCGGAGACTGAGAACCCTTCTCCCTGTGGCCGACCAGCTACTGGTGCCTCAGGTCGTCATGGGTGTTCCTGACAAGCTGAAAATGAAACATCAAGCAGCAAAGCTGATATATGACAGATCTGCCGGAGCTGAACGTCGGCCAGCCCATACGGATGAAGCCACTCCCAGGAGACAGGACGGGCCGATGGAGGAGAGGTGTGTGCCTTCAGCAGTTGGGACTGCGGTCCTATCTGGTCGGTGTGGAGGGGACCACGTATCGGCGCAACAGGGTTGATCTTCGACCAGCAGAGGCGGCCCTTCTCCAGCCGTCAGTTCTCCCAGAATCGGCCCCGGAGCAGCCTGCGAGTGGGGGGAGCGCCAGAGAGGTCGTCGGCGTCCCCAAGGAGTCTCCAAGGCCATCACCCCCGGGGTTGTCGCGGTCTTCCCCGCAGACTGGGGATACACCATGCCTTGAGTTACAGGGCCGGGCTTTCTCCCGGAGCGGACGGCTGATTAGACCTCCTGACAGACTTGACCTCTAGGTCACACACACACACACACACTTGGACTGTGCGCACTCAAACACACATGGACGATAAAGATGTGAAAAAAAAAAAAAAAGGAAGTGGAGAGATTGTAAAACAAATGTGATTGATTGTTCTGAGTTTATTGCTGATGTGTTCGGATCCGGCTATTATTGAAGTGTCTCTGCTATGTGCACTATTTGTTGTTGAAATCATTTGATTAATGTTTTGATTGAAGGTCAACAGTTTAATGGCAGTATTGATCCTGTGTTGTTACTTAACAAAAGGAAGGGAGATGTTACAGGGTGGTTTAGGCTAGGTTGCAGCTCCACCCTGTGGACGTATTGTGCCTGTGTTATATATATCTGCCTCACGTAATATCCCTCCGTTGTATGATTGCCTGCTCAGTGTGAATACACGGCGTTGAGACACAGCCTGACTTGCCTTGTTTATTAATGCACATACATCTACAAACAGTAGCCATCGATCATCTTAAGATAAGATAAGATAAGATATACTTTATCGATCCCAAGTTGGGAAATGTTTTTGTTACAGCAGCATACTACTTTGTTCTACTCCACTACAATTCAGACGTTAACCTGGTATTTTTACTCCACTACATTTATTTTAGTTACTTTTCAGATTCTGATTAATGATGTGAAATATAAACAACCCTTAAATCAGACTTTAGTTACACCTGAGTCAAATTCATGGAAGGTGATTGAAGTGCCAAAATAAACTATGCATATATTGAACGATAATTACTTTGTCAGACTTCATATTTATCTGTGGATAACCCCAACGTTTTTTTCTTATTCAAAAGAAGACCTTAAAGGGGACCTATCATGCAAAATGCACTCTTGTACGTCTTTTATACATGAATATGTGTCCCCGGTGTGTCAGGAAACTCACCAAGTGTCAGAAAACACAACCCTCTATTCTTTAATGTTTAAATAAAGCCTTATTAGTTTGTCTGTTTTGCACATCCTCCTGTTAATATCTTCGTCCTGCACTAAACTGTTTTATTGTAGAGATCACTACAGTATCTTCTTGATATTTTATATTCTATATTTCTATCATGCCTTCTACTTTCCCCCAATTTTGTATGTAGGTTACTCTTAATATTTAAATGTGTTCATCAAATAAAACTTATTCAACAACAAAATTCAATAACATGCTTTAACCACTAGGAGGTGCGGTTTAAAAAACCAGTGGTGTAGTTAATAAAACATAATAATATCAAACATAATATGACTATTAACTTTATTGTGAAATTAAAACAGAACGCTAAAGGAAAATACAGTTTCAGTTTCTCGATTTGAAGCTTATGCATTGTACCATGAACCTGTATAGACCTGTAACAGTCAACTGCATGAGGAGTTGGAAAGGTAGTTCAGTAAATAATATCTTTAAAAACTACAAAAAAATCCCTTTCTATCAGCTGTGCACCGTTATGGGGTAAATATAACCTATCTACCAATTGGATCAAATATAAATGTCAGCCGAATTAGTGTTGATACTGCAAGGAGACGTATTGTGTGAAAAGAAATGGAAGATGTTGTTTAATTGCTAATATATTTATGATCCACGTCACATATTCAGTTTTATCTACGGCAGATGTGTAATATTTAATGCAGCCGAACCGTGTATTACAATGCCGTTATGTGATGACTTCCAAAGAGAAAAGCAAGAACACTCGGAATAAAGTATTATTTTATTTAAAAAAAATGTTTTTCCGATTTCATATCGCAAAAACACCATATCCCAACATGCATTGCGACTAAAACAATCAATGTTTTAGCCTATCAAAACCTCAAATCAAATCAAAAAGCGTTTTAATGGCCAAACTATCCTACAATTTTGGATTTTACAGAGAGGGTTATTTGTGAATAAACGACCATCTGTAACGCTAGTATTCAACGGGAGCACTAGAGGGCGATAACTTTAAAACGTAATTATAGGACGTATTAAGTGCTTGAACAAACGACAAATTTGGTCGTAATAAGGGCCTGAACAATCGGCCCATTTGGTCGTATGAGTTGGAGGACTTGTTGGGTTAATGAGTGAAAATGAGAACAGACTTGGACAGTAACATAAAACATTGATAAGTGCTGCCGCCATTTTAAGTTAGGAAGCTGTCTACCCAGTGGCGACTGGTCATTAGGGGCAGGTGGGGCACAGCTCCACCTAGTGTCAGCAGAAAGTATTAAAATAATGATTACAACAAAATGCAAAAAATTAATTAATATATATATAAAATATATTTTATGATCATGTTTAATCATCTGATTCGTCTGTACATTGCTGTTTTAGTATGTCTTCTTCTAATTAGTGTCTACAGTGTGTGCCTATTGAGCTGTTTAGAGCCATGTGGGACAAAACCCGATCCTGCCCCTCCCTCTCACTGTCTAAGTGAACGGTGACTGTAAAAACTACACTGATCATGCTCAGAGTATTTTCCTATTTAATGTGTGTGGCAAAAAATAATGACCATAGGGGCATAGTGCTGCCATCCCCACCATACGTCATCTCACATAATTCAGAGCTGATTGGCTGTAAGTACGTGTGCCGCGAAAAGTGTGGTGTGTGAAGAGGAGGAGAGCGACGCGTCCTAAAACCAGGAAGTAAGCTGTGCATGGCTTCCCTCCACAAAAAAGCAATGAGATTTCTCCATAGGATTTTAGAAAATAGCTCCAAATAAGATCTGTGGGAAACGTAGCTGTTAGATAAATGCACGTTTTGTTCAGCCGGATAATATCCTACTTTTATCATTTTCGAATCATAAATCTATCGATTAGATTTATGATAGACTTTTGAAACTACAAGAAGATAGGGAGGACTTTTCCAAAAAAGTAATAGAGATTTTTGTCCAGAAGGACAGGCAAATGGACTTCATCTTCAAGTCAAGGTAAGACCACAATTTTATTGAAAATGGGATCTTACTAAGAGAGAACAATTAAATATTTAAATTATAAAATTACATTTGTTGGGTATCCTTCTGTTGAACTGTCTGATCAAATTAATTGAAGCATCAGACAAAAAAAGCTTTTGAAAATATTATTATATTTTGATTTAGGTCAAAATATAATATTTGTAAACCTGAAGAGTCAGTGCCTCGCCAGCCATGAACCTCACTGCAGAAGCTTATAGACATCTAAGTTGTTTGTGCCCCACCACTTTTGCACATATAGAAACGCCACTGTGTCTACCTAGTTTCAGTCGTTGGCGGTGTAGTAAATTGTTTCAGAACCACCAGTGCTGGTTTTAAAGGTCCCCTATTATACTGTTTTTCACCAATATATTATAGTTCTCAGATATATCCAAAACATGTTTCTGAAGTGTTTGGCACCAAACAGATCATTGCAGCATCTCATAATCCCCTCTGTTTCAGCCCTGTTTCAAAAGTGCTGATTCTCTATCTGTTACTTTAGATGAAAATAAGGAGCCACTCCCCACGCCCCTCTGAGAGATATTTGGTTAAAAAGAACACAATAGTCGCTTTCACATCGGAGTACTTTTCCCCGTACTTTTCCCGTTTAGTTCCGATAGTTCCTGGGATTTTGCGTTCACACCAAAAAGAGAACTTAGTTCATGAGAACTTTTACCCCCTTTTTAGTGCGAGAGAGGTGGTACTTTCCAGGGCAGAAAAAAAGTTCCAATTTCTGATTGGCTGGGCGGATTGCAAACCACGCCCCGTAAAACTCTGAAAGGTTTTTGAAGCCGCCATTGTATTTGCTTGCATTAGCATTATTAGCATTAGTCCCGCGCACCAACGGAGAGAGAATAACTTATGGCAACACAAAAAAAAGATCATTTGCGTAATCTTCCCTCAGGGACTTATTCCGGTGTGAACGCGATCGGCTCCATTGGGGTACTAAGTGCTGGGAACTAAGTACGGCAAAGTACTGCTATTGGTGCTCTAGGAGGAGATTCAGGTGATAAGGGGGGGGGGGGGGGGGTGGGGGGGGGTTACCTTGGTTGGTGATTGGCTAATGGTTATAGAAGCCAAAAAATCGTTATGACATCATACTGTGGCCAAAATCTGATCAGCTCATTTTCAGACAGGTTTTTATATAAATGGATCAGGACAAAAAGAGAGAGAATCTTTCTTCCTGAAACTTTCAGAATCTCTTTACATAGAGGGGACACATGTTGATGTATACAAGACATGAAAAAGTGGATTTTGCATAATAGGTGACCTTTAAGTTAGTTAGCAGTCGTTGGCCGTGTTGTAAATTGTTTCAGAACCACCACTGCTAGTATTTAAAGTGTGTTTCCTCTCACCCAAACTCCAGGGCCACCCTGACGAAGCCCTTCCTCTGCCTCATCACCAGGGTGTTGACTCCAGGACCCGAGAACAGCGACTCCGCAGCGCCGCCGACCAAGATCAACACTGCGTTCCCCTTCCCTCTGTTGGTGAGGAGGTGCGTGAGGCTCTTCTTGCTGACTGGAAGAATACCTGATCACACAAAGTAAGACAGTAATAACTATGGATGTTCTTCCTTTCCGTGTGCAGTCCAGGGGCGGTTCTAGGAGAGGGGCCAACAGGAGCCAGTGCCCCCGTAACACTGACCAGGAACCCCCCTGTGGCCCCCCTCCAACAAAAAGGTTACAATATTACGATTTATTGGAACTAAGTCAAATCAGAGACCCGGATGTAAAGTGGAGATTAACCTGTACATTACCTTATAAAAGCAAATACTGTTTATGTTTTTTAATTAAATTGTCACTTAAAGTTACTAAAACAAATACTCTAAATGAAAAAAACTACTGAAACAAAGGACTGTAAGTTAAATTTACCAAAACAAATACCTTTACAAAAACAAATGGCAATTACTGTATTTTATGTTCATTTTACAAAATTATTTTATACTGTCTTTGTCAGTACAATTGGTCTAGAACCGCCACTGGCACTGCAGTCTCAAAAACTTCCTTTAGTTGAACATAAATACCTAGAAACATGGCATATTCCCTGAAGAGTGGAAGCCTAAAAAGGCCGGCCAGCACCAACAGGGTGGATCTCAGCCCAGGAAACAGCTCCTTGAAGCCGCAGCTCTCGGTGCTGAAGCAGGTGAACGCCCCGAGACTCATGATGCCGTGCGGGTGAATACCAACAATGTAGTTCTTGTCTGGATTCAGCTCGGCTGTCTTCACCAACTGAGCAAGAAAAGTTAGGATGAACAGAGACTTTAAAGGTCACCTATTATGCAAAATCCACTTTTTCATGTCTGTGTAAAGAGATTCTGAAAGTTTCAAGAAAAAAGATTCTCTCTTTTTGTCCTGATCCATTTATATAAAAACCTGTCTGAAAATTAGCTGATCAAATTTTGGCCACTTTATGATGTCATAACCCCCCACCTTATCACCTGAATCTCCTCCTAGAGGCGCTTTCACACCGGAGTACTTTTCCCACTATAGTTCCGATATAGTTCAGAAAATGTGCGGAACTAGAATTTAGTTCATGAGAACCTTTTTACCCCCTTTTCAGTCCCTGCTAGAGAGCAGGTACTTTCATGGGAGAAAAAGGTTCCTATTTCTGATTGGCTGGGCGGATTACAAACCACGCCCCGTAAAACTCCCAAAAAGTTTTGTGAAGCCGCCATTTTATTTATCTGGCATTAGCATTAGCCCAGCGCAGAAACGCAGGGAGACTAACTTATGGCAACACAAAATAAAACATGGGAACGGTGGAGATGAGGAGGTGTCGGCGTTCTGGTGATTTACTCTGAAGCCAGTCCCCAACTCCGGGGACTTCCGGCCGGGGACTCCGGGTGGCAGTATACGCTGTGAAGTTGTTTGTGGCCTGCCAATAAACCCAAAGCAGAAGAAGAAAAAGTGACATCAGCGGCTTCATTTGCCTAATCCTCCCTCAGGGATTTATTCCGGTGTGAACGCGATCTACTCTTTAGTTCATCAGAACTGAAGAGTTCTGATGAACTCTTGTGTTCTTTTTAACCAGATACCTCTCAGAGGGGCGTTGCTCCTTATTTTCATCTAAAGTAACAGACAGAGAATCAGCACTTTGGAAACAGGGCTGAAACAGAGGGAATTATGGGTAATGCTGCAATGATCTGTTTGGTATTTGGAGCCAAACACTTCAGAGACATGTTTTGGATATATCTGAGACCTATTATATATTGATGAAAAATAGTATAATAGGGGACCTTTAAAACCAAATACAACCTGCATTTGTATTTTCTTGCACATCTCACAACATTCTCTTGCACTATTTGATCTGTTTTATTTGTTTTGTGTACTATTCATGTTGCACTGTTGGAGAAGCCTGTGACTTCAGTTGTATGACAATAAAGCCTTGAATCTTGAATTCTGAACCTGAATTAGAGATTTAAAAAGTACATGCTCATTACAAAGGAAAATGTTGATCTTGTCTTATAGATGTATGTCACAACAATTTAGTCATGAATGCTCATTTGAAACTAATGCACCAGCACTTACAATAAATGGCTTATTTTCTTGTTCTGAATTTGTGTCTTTATGGTTAATTGCTCTTGTGAAATATAATGTAATATATAAAGAATCAAAGCAGACAATTCCAATATTAACTTTAAGGTCAAGGATGTTTTTGTTTGGAAATAGTAATGGTGGGACACATGGATTCACTGTCACGTCCAACATATTGTAATCAAATCAGATTTATATGAATATAAACTTACTTTGATTGGGAAAAAGTCCCTGAGGTGATCCCAGGCCCTCCAGTTCCTCAAAAATGTTGTTTTCCTGCCCCCTGGTGGAGACATTAGAAATCTCAGAGACAGAGTGTGACATTTCAATACTACACTCTAACTGTAAACAATATATTTATTATACAATACAATTAAACTGCAATATTATGTTAGTCTTATTATTATTATATCTGCTTTATTTTGTCACTCCTTTATTATAAAATATCCTTGTTATAAGTATGACATTGAGGAACAGCTAACAAAGAGGGTACTTTGATCATGTGCCCCTCGTTTCTGTCATGTGATGTGATGTGCTATAGTATGTAGTAACGTGTGTTGTTTGCATTTCATTGTTCTCTTTTACCCTTTCGCCTCTATCTACTTGTCTTTCATCCTTTCTTTATAACTAATGCCGTTGATGTATTGTGATTTTAAAAAGGTGTCTATTATCATCTGACCGGGGACAACAACTGGAAATTAGCAATGTCGGCTAAAGCTGCCCCATTTACTGTTCTTTGTGACAGTTGATAAATGGAGACTGTCCACGACACTATAAACAAATAAACTAAACTTTCATGTCCGTGGGTATTGAATGGTTTTATTTCCTTTACCTCTCTCAGGGGTGTGCCAGTCCACCACCTGCCAGACGAAGTACAGCGTGGGGATCGGCCACAGAGAGGTGAACATGAGGTAAAACATCAAGAGGGTGCTGGCCACTCCTGGAGAGGCATCGTCCACATGTTGGAGGTACAAGACATTCATAGATTAGCAGTGTGAAAACAGAGGTTTCAAGGCTTTTATTGTCATGTGTGCATAGCTACAGTGTGGTTATGCTCCTCCAACAGTGCAACACAATACAACAGATAAGATAGTACAAGTAAATAGAATATAATAGAAACAGTGCAGAATAGTCTATATACAGTCATTGGAATATTGATATGAGTGTACTTTACAAATGCAGTGAGACCCTCGTGAATTAACATGATCTAATACATTTGACCAACTTTCCAGTGTCATTTGATACAAAGTGTTTGTGTGGTGGGATCTTACCTAAGAAGAGAAAGGTTGATACCGCTTGCAGAGTACTTACAACCTCCAAAAACACCTTCCACTTAGTCTTTCCTTTCATCATCCCTGCAACCAGGAGGCCATACCATCAATTTGTTAAAGACATTTCAAACTGTGCTTTCATTCAGTTAAGGTCATGGGTCTATACATCATGGACTTTACGCCTTTAGATGTTACAAAGATGGCTTTATCGGAGACATGTATGATCTTTTTTATGATAGAGATCAGATTGCTTCTGTCACGATCTGTCTGTGTTGTGTTTTGTCTAGATCTGTCTTTGGTTTCCTGTCTGTGTGTTCCCTACCTGATTACCTGATTGTGTTCACCTTGTGCCCCTGTGTTTTCTCCTCCCCCCTCACCTGTGTCTTGTTTGTTTCATTAGTCCTGTGTGCATTTAGTTTCTGCGTTTTCTGTTAGTCTTTGTGAGATCCTTGTTTGTTTTTGACTGTTCACGGGGAAGAGCTCTGTATTTTCTTGTAGCCTTTAAATCAGGGGTGGGGAACCTCCGGCACCCGGGCGAGACAATTTGATACGATCCTCGAGGTAACACATGCAAAAAAGAAAAAAAATTAAGAAATCTAGACCGCAAAATAATTAAACAAGCGAGTGCCTGTTTTTCCTGGCCAAGGTCAGGGTCCGTGAACACAACACGAGCCTAACGTGTCATCACGTGGTATATGTCTCGTCTGACAGGGGTTTAGAGCAGCCGGAGAGCAGAGCACCAGAACGCCGCTCCGGGCCGGGACTTCACAAATGTCAGTACCCATAAGGAGCCGTACACATGCCGCAGTTTTTGCGTGTCTGTGTCTTTAGTTGAAAGCCCAGTGGCGATCTGTTCATCTGTCATACTGATCATACAGTCAATAACTTTGTTGTTATTAGCATCTGGTTAGCTAGCTATGCTAACGAATATAAGAAGCTTTTTCTCCAACCAGTGAGGTAAAGGCACATCTTTATATGATCATTATAGTTATAAAAAAATAAGAGAATAAAGTAAACAGGGTATAAAATACTATATGACAGTAAAAAAAAGTTGTTATTAATAAACAAGAATACAGTTTAAAAGGAGAGTGATTTGTAAAATATCCATAAAGAAAAAGAAAATCTGCTTACAGTTCTGTTTCATATGGGTGTTGAGAGATGTATCATAGATCTACTAATGTTGCTCTCAACGTGCACCAGATTGATGCTTTTAACTTCAATATTTAAAAAAAAAATCTTCCCGGGGGAGCATGCCCCCGGACCCCACTAGAGGAGGTTACGTCCCCCCCCCCCCACTTAAATCATGTTCACATGGATAGGAAACTAAATTGCACACATCTTGTGTCCTTATCTTTCTGTTTTGATGGTCATGCCACAACCGTGCACGTGCATGCATGCGCGAATCATGGTAAAATATCTGGATTGAGAGGTTGCTTTTTCTTTGCACAGAATGAAAGAAAGGCCAAATTAATGGGCTGTGATTTTAGTATTTTTAAGCAGACGTCAATAATTTGTACGGCCCTCGGAGGATGTTGAAAAAATTGAAATGGCCCTTGAGAGGAAAAAGGTTCCCCACCCCTGCTTTAAATAAAGGTATTTCCTGTTAAATCTGCGTTTGGGTCCTGCCTGCTTCGCTCAACCCTGAGAGCTTCAGTAATGAGCACTTTAGCTTTTAATCTTCTTTAACGTATCATACGCTTAAAAACTCACAATGCAGGCACAAATAACTTAATCAGGAACAAGTTGACGGGCTAAACTAGACAGTTTAAATTTGATCACATATAAGCCAAACTTGTGGACGGCTTCAAATCACCTGGACTCTCTCCAACTCTAAATGATACTAGGACAACATAAAGCAATCTTGCAAGAAACAGCGTCTGAGGGCTTCTTAACATTTAACAACCTATTAATGTGTCATACCCACTTAACTGGAAGGAACTCAGCTAACAGGATAAGAACCATTTTTACCGAAACAAAACACAAGTCTCTGTTTTCTTATTCAAAAGAAGACTTAACTTAAAGTAATTAAATAAAGCCTTATTAGTTTGTCTGTTTTGCACATCCTCCTGTTAATATCTTTGGACGTCCTGCACTAAACTGTTTTATTGTAGAGATCACTACAGTATCTTCTTGATATTTTCAATTTTGTATGTAGGCTACTCTTAATATTTAAATGTTTTCATCAAATAAAACTTATTCAACAACAGAATTCAATAACGTGCTTTAACCACTAGGCGGCGCGGGTTAAAAAAACAGTGGTGTAGTTAATAAAACTTAATAATATCAAACATAATATGACTATTAACTTTATTGTGAAATTAAAACAGAACGGTAAAGGAAAATACAGTTTCAGTTTCTCGATTTGAAGCTTATGCATTGTACCATGAACCTGTACCTTAAACAGTCAAAACTACAAAAAAATCCCTTTCTATCAGCTGTGCACCGTTATGGTAAATATAACCTATCTACCAATTGGATCAAATATAAATGTCAGCCAAATTAGTGTTGATACTGTAAGGAGACGTATTGTGAGAAAATAAATGGAAGATGTCGTTTAATTGCTAATATATTTATGATCCACGTCACGTATTCAGTTTTGGCGGCATTTCTTCCAGTTTGTCAAAAGGTCTTCTGATCAGGGCTCTATAAATACAGAACTACGGCAGATATGTAATATTTAATGCAGCCGAACCGTGTATTACAATGCCGTTATGTGATGACTTCCAAAGAGAAAAGCAAGAACACTCGGAATAAAGTATTATTTTATTTAAAAAAAAAATGTTTTTCCGATTTCATATCGGATAAACACCATATCCCAACATGCATTGCGGCGATGTTTTAGCCTATCAAAACCTGAAAAAAGAAAGGTGTCTCTCAGAATCGAAAGAGAAAAACCTATGGGAAAAACACAAAAGCATTGTACACAATTTAAACCAATAAATATCGTATAATTAACAAGGATAAACTGATGTTTTTTAGTTGATGAGTACTGCAGATATCACTGTTAAATTATTTGATCATTGGTTTTATTATGAAAACGTCGAGACCGGAAATACTGTTTTCAACCCGTAACTTTACATGGAGGCTGCCGCAGACCTCAAATCATCTTCGTAATATCTATCAAACTATTCTTTCACACACACATACGGGTTTTGGGCCGAGGGCGACACCGTACTTCCGGTATTCGCCATTTCATGCGAGGTGCAACCAGAATATCATAGTCTATTGCCTTAATCAATATAGTCAACTCTAAAATACCACATTGGCATGATAAATATGCTTTATGCTAATTTTTATTATCATTTGAACAATGACAAATATTCTCATGAACAACCTCTGAACATTACAAATATTCACCTCAATACAATACAATACAAATGGTGTGTGTGTGTGTGATCGTTGGAGCTATGTGCAACTCAAGGCATATAATAATAATAATGCATTACATTTTTTATTAGAGCGCTTTTACAGGTGCTCAAAGCACACATTACACATATTAGACATGTAAGAGTCATTACTGCGGACATTACCCAGAGGAGCAAATGCGGGTAAAGTGTCTTGCCCAAGGACACAACGGCCTGACGCAGTGGCGGCCGAGGCGGGATTCGAACTGGAGTTCACCAACGCCCCTTGATCTGATGACCAACGCTCTAACCACTGCGCCAAAACCGCCCCAATATGCTCGAACGGGAGCTGCCTGGACGCTGCAATCATGTTGCGCACTATCCGTGCTGAGTGTGCTGACTTTTCGTACAATGTCCCACTGTCTGGCTGCCTGGATAAAGTCAAGTGCTCGGCGCAGTTGTGGCGAAATGTCGCTCCTCTGTTTTCATTTAAACAGCTCCTTCTATCCATTAGCGCAGCTAGCTAGCACCAGATGCTAACAACAACAATGCACGTAAGGTCTCTCGCTCGAGCCACACATACACACACCCTCCCGGTCCTCCCAATAGCCAGTCGGTGCCTGCCGGTGAGCGTGGGAGTGTGGTCTGCCACAAGCGGGCGGCAGGAGCGGGGCTGTCAGCATCAGCTTGTAGATGGTATTTTAAACTCGATGCGCTCTGAAACTACGGGGCGGCCGAGGAAAAAAAATACACATGCGTTAATCGCGTTAAAATAATTAGTGGCGTTAATTTTTTTTTGCGTTAACGCGTTATTAACTTGACAGCCCTAATATATATATATGGCGCGCGTTGCATTGTGGGTAGCTCGTGACGTCACTGTGTGTGAAAGAATAGATCCTACATATCGACTGGACGTGGATTCTAAAAGTACAATATACACTTCTCGCTAGAAATCTAATCAAAAAGCATTTTAATGGCCAAACTATCCTACAATTTATGATTTTACAGAGAGGGGTGAATAAACGACCATCTGTAACGTTTGCATTCAACGGGAGCACTAGAGGGCGAACACTTTAAAACGTAATTATAGGACGTATTAAGCGCTTGAACAAACAACATATTTGGTCGTATGAGTTGGAGGACTTGTTGCATCATTCAAGGGTGGTTTTCACTATAAGTAATGTTGTTGTTTTTTGACGGACACTATAATAAAAATGTCTTTACAATGTTCAATCTGAATTGACTTTTAAAAAAAAAAAAATCTATATTGATTCTGACTCTTTTACATCCAACTCACAGGTTTATCATTGCTTTGAGAAAAAAGATTATGCATTTACCCCTTTTAGAAATGAAGATATAGTCATTTGTTTTGAGAATGTCATTTTCGAGCCTGAGACCTGAGAAACAGGCTCGGGGCATATCAACCAAACTTGTGGACTACAGCAGAACACCTGGACTCTCACCAACTCTAAATTATACTAGGAACAACATTATTGACCAAAACTGCTGAGCGTGAAATGTAAAAAATTACCTTTATTAGAGTCTATTCCAGAGTTCATTTGAATGGATGCAGATCAGCCGTTTGTGAAAATGCACAACATGCAGGATGCACTTTGCCCAGATCATCTAGGCAAAGTGCAGCTGATAAAAAATCCACTCCCCGATAATTTGACACACCAGCAAGCAAGGTAAGAGATAAAAAGTCTGATAGTTGGATACTTGTATATCAGATCTGTGCTGGGATATAACATAGTTTCATTTTAGGCTCTTTTGTTGTTGGTCACTTTAGTGGCCTTAGTGGTAACCTGTAAACCGTATCTAAGTGTATTATTCAACTTCATAACAGAAAAGCAAACAGCGAAAGTAGAATTCTCTATTTCTCTCCTTATAAACCTATCCTCCTTATCTATCTTTTCCACATGCCTTCCCTTTGTCAACCTGTTAGTGAAACCTGCAGATATTTCCCAATTCAAGTGAAGGGATTTGGCACTTTGAACCAGTGAAAGGCTTTTTTAATACATTTTTATTTTGTGCTATTACGTTTTTTTTAGACCGGCATACAAACAAAACATGGCTACATGAAAAAATATGGGTTTCTTTTAACATTTGTACAAAAAAATATATACTAAGTACAGCATAACTTGGAGGAATGCTAATAGAATGTTGGTTCAGAATCAGAATACCTTTATTAGTCCCACAGAGGGGTAATTTGCATCGTTACAGCAGGAAAGAGCCACAGACAGCCCCTTGTGTGGTGTTCGGGTCAAATTGACCCGATTTCCATTTTCAATGAATAAAAAAAAATATAAGGATATTTTCTTTCAACCTGAAACTCAATGGCCGGGGCTTATTTATTGTGAAGGACATGTGGAATTGTTTTTATTTTTTTCCACTTATGAAAAAATGCCCACCCGCATTTATGTCCTTCATAAGAGGTCAATCTGACCCGGATACAGGACAGACAGAGAAAAACACACAGCAACACACACACACACACGTATGCATAGAGAAGCTGTTTGATCCTGTTTTCCCTTGATCTTTACCCTTTGTAGTGTGTACACAAAACTATCCTAGAACATTATAAACATTTTAGATCTTCCAGAAATGTATAAACATTTTACATTTTCTCGCACTGTCCCCCCTCGCACATGCACGCCGGAGGAGGGACTAAACAGAGACATAACCTCACATTACAGTGTATAGTGCAGAACTACAATTATCTACCTGCAAAATGGCCAAAAGATATTCTGCTCAGTGAGCCTTGGAGCTAATAATGGATGAGAGTGAGTGGAATGCATTAGAAGAACAGGGGAGGCGTTTGGTACAGTGGGTTGTGTGTTGGTGTTCCGATCAGGGAGTCACAGGTTCAAACCCCACTGCAGTCAGCATGTCGTTGTGTCCCTGAGACACTTCACCCCAAATTGCTCCTGTGGGGATTGCCTACAGTATTGAGTATCTAAGTCGCTTTGGATAAAAGCGTCTAACAAGTGTCATGTAATGTAATTTAAAAGAACACATTTCTGAAGATGAGGATAATGTGGAGGTAAACTCAGAATTTGACAGCGAATTGGAAGATGACTTTGACTCAGAACCAGCTGCTGGAAGCTCAAGCTGCTCAAGGACCCCCACAGCCAGCCACAGAGTTTACATGCAGCAACTGTCACAAGTACATCTGTGTATTCTGTACATCATGTGTTTCCTAAACGGACTTTCCCATTGACTCACATGATTTTCTGCAGCGTCACTTCATCAATATATTTTTCGTATTTTATGAATAGTGACTGTTAATTGTTTTTATTTGCTTTGTGTTTATATCTGTTCTATGTCATTTATATGGATGTTTCATTCCCTCTATATTTCACAGCCAAATACTTTTGGCTGTGGTTCTTGTGTTTCAATTGCTGTTAAATTGCTTTATTTCCTTCAGGGCTTTGATTATTATATGACAGATTAAAAATAATAAACATTAATGAAAAAATGTTTCATTTACATTAGTCCTAGAAAAGTATGAGTAAAATGTAAACCTAGTTTTTTTTAACATAAATTATATTTTTATCACAAAAAACGATGGACACTTCCATTGTTAAATTTGATCTAGCAAAGAGTATTTTCAAAAACTAATCATATATTTCATTTATATTGTTGGGGAATGAGTTGAAGACAATATATATAAGGAATTGTGCATGTTGAATTTAGTTCTGTATTTTTTTTTAACCCTGAAATATGTCCCCGGTCAATTTGACCCGAACATTACCAAAGGGTGCGAAATGTGAACATAACACAAGGGCTAATGTTACATATGTTAAAAAAAGTACTAAGTTATGATATAATAACAAATATAATAAAAAAATAAAAGTTAAAAAAAATACTTTTCAAAATACAAACTTGAAGAAAACAGAATCATATAAGCACATCAGGTTTCATTGAGCTAAAACATTTCAAGTGCTACTCAACTGGCTTTAGATAATCCAGTCCTTTATTAGTATATAAGTGCTTTGTTAATAGTTCTATCGCTCGAAGTGGAGTCGAAAGAGATGAGTTTTCAGTCTGCGCCGGAAGGTGTGTAAGCTTTCTGCTGTCCTGATGTCAATGGGGAGCTCATTCCACCATCTTGGAGCCAGGACAGCAAACCCACGTGTTTTTGCTGATGGGAACTTGGGTCCCCCTCGCAGTGCGGGTGCAGCGAGCCGTTTGGCTGATGCAGAGCGGAGTGCACGTGCTGGGGTGTACGGTTTAACCATGTCCTGGATGTAGGAAGGAACAGATCCATTTGCAGCATGGTAAGCAAGTACCATTGTCTTGAAGTGGATTCTAGCAGTTACCGGAAGCCAGTGGAGGGAGCAGAGGAGCGGAGTGGTGTGGGAGAATGTAGGAAGGTTGAAGACCAGACGAGCCGCTGCATTCTGGATGAGCTGCAGATGTCGGATGGCACTTGCAGGTAGACCAGCCAGGAGGGAGTTGCAGTAGTCTAGGCGTGAGATGACGAGAGCCTGGACCAGAACCTGCGTCGCTTTCTGTGTCAGCTGGGGACGTATCTTCCTGATGTTGTAAAGCGTGTATCTGCAGCAACGGGTTGTAGCAGCGATGTTTGCAGTGAAGGACAGGTTGTTATCTAGGGTCACACCCAGATTCCTTGCAGTCTGAGTCGGGGAAACAATAGAGGTGCCGATGTTGATTGTTAGGTCAAGAGTGGGACAATCTTTTCCCGGAAGGAAAAGCAGTTCAGTCTTGTCAAGGTTGAGCTTGAGGTGGTGAACAGACATCCACTGAGAGATGTCCGCTCGACAAGCAGAGATGCGTATACAGTTATTAATGGCATATGTATATAATAATGTATATTGCACATATAGCACATATTGCACATAGTTTGATGGTATTTAACAGCAGCAAGTTACACAATTTACAAAATGCAAAAAACACACCTTGCAACGATTCTAAGGATTTAGCAGCCAGGTATAAATTACAGTTATTAACGGCATATATTGCACATATAGCACATAGTTGATTGGTATTTAGCAGCAAGGGGTTGTATAGTCTGTGTTGTGGTGTGTGTAGGGGAGGGAGGGTCTACTAGGGGCTGTGCTGGTTGTACAGTCTGACCGCTGCAGGAAGGAAGGACCTGTGGTATCTCTCCGTGAGACAGCAGGGGTGCAGCAGCCTGTCGCTGAAGGAGCTGCACAGTGACTGTCCTGGAGGGGGTGGGACATATTGTCCAGCAGGGAGGACAGCAAAATAGAAAATGGCTGATGCCACAACAGAGTCGTAAAAAGTCTGAAGGAGTGCCCCCTCCATCCCGAAAGACCTCAGTCTCCTCAGCAGAAAGAGTCTGCTCTGTCCCTTCTTGTACAGAGCAGCAGAATTATCAGTCCAGTCCAGTTTATTGTTCAGATGAACACCCAGGTATTTGTAAGATTTCACAATCTCAATGGTTGTGTGCATGCTCACTCATAGGGCTATTACTGGGACACTTAAAGGACACACTCGTATCACACATTTAGTGATAGGCTAAGGGGTGGGACATCTCTAAGCGGTTGACCAATCACAACAGAGGTGGTCAGCTAACCAATCAGACTGCAGACTGGTCTCTGGTTTCAGACGGAGGGTGAAAAGAGGTGCATACAGGCAGTATGAGATAAATAAAGAGCTTTTTGAACATTAAAGCATGGAGACATGTCACAGAGACACTAAATACTGATATGAACCTGAAAATGAGCCTAATAATATCCTCTTTAAATAAATGCTCTGAGTGTGTCTTCCATTGTAGGAATTCAGTTCAAATTACTTGTGAGTACAGTTTAATCAATCACTGATAGGTGTGTCCAAGGTGATGACCCCTGGCAGACATACTTTGACCCGTACACACTGATGTCTCCCGTATTTATTGGAGCTACAAGTCCAACGATGTTACTGATAAACCTTACATGATAAAGGGATTGATTGTTTACACGAGGAAGCACCTTTAATCTCTTGCTTAAATTTAAGTTTAACTGTACTCAAACAGCCCATGGATTTTAGGGGGCGTGTCTGCCTCACACAGACCATGTGTTGGCTAAAAAACACCACATTTCTATGCCCATGTATATTTCCCATACTCCTATTCATAAAAAGAAACTGCATTATAAGGCCAATATAAGTGAAGACTCTCTCAGTCAGGTCTTAGTTTATTTATTGAATTTAATTGGTATTTAAGTTACAGTCCAATCAAAATGTCACACCAATATTCATCTGGCAGTTTAGCCTACTTTTCTGTGACACCCATGGGATTACGGGTTTATGGCGAGCTGATTTTATACTTTATAGTATTTTATCTTCCATGACATCCTACAAAGATTCTGTAATATTCTCATAAATGACACTTTGTTTTGTTTTTGTGCATACTGGTAATATAGTCTCGGTTTTTAGTTGAACAACAATTCCCTTGTAGTGCCGAGAGACGTGAGTCGGAGGCGGTGTGTCAAAGGACAAAGCTAGTAGTTTATTCCACATGAAAACAGTATGTAAACAAACACAAGCCCGGGAAAACTAACCAGCTAAAACAGGAAGTCCTGTTAACTCAAAGGTCCGTGCGGAGCAATACCCCCACACATAGTTCCGTGGGTGAATTATGTAAACCCACCACACAAGCCCCCCCAGAATTCACCCATAGTCAAAATCCTCACGCCGGGAGGAAGGACGTAAGGACCACAGGGGCCGAGGAGGGCGGGGTCGCAGGCGAGGACAAGGGGGCTCCATCTTTGTTGATGAGATGTCCGAGGAAGTGGATGGAGGACAACCCGAGCTGACACTTCGCCGGGTTGATAATCAGGCCGTGTTGGTTGAGCCTCGTAAAAAGGTCCCGGAGATGTGCCTGGTGCTCCTCAGAGGAGGAGCTGGCGACGAGGATGTCATCTAAATAAACGAAGATGAATGGCATGTCTCTGAGCGCCGAATCCATCAGCCGCTGAAAGGACTGAGCTGCATTCTTAAGTCCAAACGGCATACGCAGAAAGCCGTTTTCTACAGGCACATTTTACCGGCGTAGTTTTCATTATGATTCTACTTGTGATAGTCGGACGTGGCAACCTGTGCTGCACATGTAGCTATTGATTCCATCCGATAGCTGCTATAATACAAAACAAAACGTCTGCCTGTTCTCCACAATGATCAATGACAGCGAACGGATGGTCAGAGTAAGGTACAAATAAACAGAATCACACTAAGCCTGGTTAGTGTTGCCTGACTTTAAAAAGTGTGTGGTTGCGTTGTAGTCACTTTGCTCAGCGCTACTGCTTGTTACAACTTTTATTTGCCGTACTCGCCATAAATTGTTATTGCTCAGGTTGATCCCGCCCCTGCCTCCGTCGTAAGTGTGACATATGCGGTTCTTGCTTCTTGACCGACCATTTTTTGGAGCTTGGTAAGAACCGGTTTTCGGGGAAAAGTGCCGGCTCCGCTGCGGTGTGAACAGGAGAAACCGGTGCTTATCAGGCTCTAGCTCCGAACCGGACCTGGAACCATTGGTGTGAAAGGGGCAAAAGTGAAGCAGATGATCGTGCTCTGCTGGGAGAACCTTTGAACTACATGCATGCATGCTGGCCTTTCTCTTCACACAGCTGCTAAATAGAAAACTGCAAAGGCCTTGCAGTGGTGCGAGAAATATTCAGTATTGAATATGGCCATTTATGAAGTGCTCATTCTGCAGTGGGTCCTGATTGAACTATGTGTAATGCCCCTTTCACACCAACGCGTTTTCAGCTCCGGCTCGGAGCTGGAGCCTGAAAAGTGCCGGTTTTTCCTGTTCACACCGCAGCGGCGCCGCCTCTTAGCTCCGGACACATTCACTTAGGCTATGAGGAACTGGGGATATGTATCAGCTGCTTGTGTGAGTCGGACAGTGAATACTTTAGAGTGGCCGCTGCAGTGTGAGCTAACCGGGAGCTAACGGGAGAATAAACTCCTGTGGAAGAGCAGCCAACACTGCAGCGGTCGGTAAATGCCTCAGAAACACATTAATAAACAATGAACCACGGCACTCTGGAGCAAAGTATAAGGTTGGAGAAGTCATTATTCAATTTATTCTGGCTTCGTGTGATTAAAAGCAACACGATCATCGACCCGACGCAGTTCCCCGTTGTTGTTGCTGTTGTTGTTGTTGTTGTTGTGAGCGCCGTAACGCCGTTGGAGAGCAAATCAGTGATGTAAACGGTGACGTCATGACGCAGCAGCGGCAGCACCAGTCGGGTGCTGGGCGGTGTGAACAGAGCGGGAGCAGAAAAGGGAAACCGGAGCTGAACCAGAAAAGCTCTAGCTCGGAGCTAGAAAGGGAAAAGCGCTGGTGTGAAAGCCGCATAAATCACATGTACGAACTGCAGCACAGTGTCATCTACAAAATACATGAAATATACCAGGATGTTCACTTTTAGCAAGCATTTAAACATGTTTTCTTTTAATTGATTGTTGGTATAAGACCTGATATTGTGTCCTAACATTAGAAATGTACGTGTTTTTCAAATATGTCTCATGAAGACATCAATGTTTACACAACTTTCTGAACAAGCTTAATCAGATATTATGTATTTATTTCAACAAGGACGGACCATGAATACAAATACATTAATCTCAGAAAAGAGAAGAGATGAATTATGCCAGATTTGAGGTCATTTTAATCTGCAGTCCTTAATGGACTTCACATTTGAATAATCAAAGGCACATATTCACATGATATCTTTAAAAGCTACAGTCATACATTCACAGGATGAACAAAAACACCTGCAGGATCAATGTTGTTTAAGAGTATCGGTTTCACACAAAAGCAGCAAATAAAAACAGCAATTACATTTCAATTTAAAGTTAATTTTCTAGATGATCCGAAGCTCGTGGTTTGCAGAGAGTCCACAGCTGACCTTGTGTTCATGGAATAACTTGGAGAGGGCCTCCATGTAAAGCTTATGAAAGTGGTCCACCTCCTCCTCGCTGGCTTTGATGTGCTTCGGCACTGAGATTGGACTTCCCACTGAAAGAAGCCAGAGCGTTAGAATAAAAACAACTATCACTATGTTAATGAACAGAAAGATGAAACACTCACCAACAGTAGTGATGGGAATCCTGTAGGGCAGGATACCCATGTGCTCTCCAACGAATACACACGGGGCGAAACCCATGATCTTTTTAAACAGGTCCTGTAACCTCCGCCCAAGGCTGCCTTCTGAGAAAACCACCTGCTTAAAGAGCTCGTTCTCCCCAAATGCGTAAGCTGGCACCAGATCAGCCCTGTGGAAGATCATCAGAGGTCACATTACTGTCAAACTGTGAGATGAAATGATACTGATAACGAGTATCCATGGGCGGTTGTAGAGGGGGCCAATACACACTGAGCTTTGACCCCCCTCCAAAAGAAGAGTCTATGGCTAAAGTGTTCCCAGGAAATAAAAGAAAAACGGTGCAAGACGAGGAAAGACGTTAAAGACAGTGTGCTGGACGTCAGATATATAAATAGAAGAAGGCTGACAGGAAGTAAACACTGACAGGAAGACGGTATTGTCTCTTCATGTTGGTTAATGAGTGAAAATGAGAACAGACTTGGACAGTAACAGAAAACCTTGATAAGTGCTGCCGCCATTTTAAGTTAGGAAGCTGTCTACCTAGTTCCAGTCGTTGGCCGTGTTGTAAATTGTTTCAGAACCACCACTGCTGGTATTTAATGTGTGTTTTCTCTCACCCAAACTCCAGGGCCACCCTGACGAAGCCCTTCCTCTTCCTCATCACCACGATGTTGACTCCAGGAGCCGAGGCCAGCGACTCCGCAGCGCCTCCGATCACGATCACCACTGCATTCCCCTTCCCTTTGTTGGTGAGGAGGTGCGTGAGGCTCTTTTTGCTGACTGGAAGAAGACCTGATCACACAAAGTAAGACAGTAATAACTATGGATGTTCTTCCTTTCTGTGTGCAGTCCCGGGGCGGTTCTAGGAGGGGGGCCAACAGGGGCCAGTGCCCCCGTAACACTGACCAGGGACGCCCCCTGTGGCCCCCCTCCAACAAAAAGGTTACAATATTACGATTTATTGGAACTAAGTCAAATCAGAGACCCGGATGTAAAGTGGAGATTAAACTGTACATTACCTTATAAAAGCAAATACTGTTTAAGTTTTTTAATTAAATTGTAACTTAAAGTTACTAAAACAAATACTCTAAATGAAAAAAACTACTGAAACAAAGGAATGTAACTTAAAGTGACCAAAACAAATACCTTTACAAAAACAAATGCTAATTACTGTATTTTATGTTTATTTTACAAAATTACTTTACTATCTTTGTCTTTTAACCTGCTTTTATTGTGCCTGCCCCCCCCCCCCCCCCCAGTACAATTGGTCTAGAACCGCCACTGGCACAGCAGTCTCAAAAACCTCCTATAGTTGAACATAAATACCTAGAAACATGGCATATTCCCTGAAGACAGGAAGCCTAAAAAGGCCGACCAGCACCAACAGGTTGTATCTCAGCCCAGGAAACAGCTCCGTGAAGCCGCAGCTCTCGGTGCTGAAGCAGGTGAACGCCCCGAAACCCATGATGCCGTGCGGGTGAATACCAACAACGTAGTTCTTGTTTGGATTCAGCTCGGCTGTCTTCACCAACTGAGCAAGAAAAAAATAGGATGAACAGAGACTTTAAAGGTCACCTATTATGCAAAATCCACTTTTTCATGTCTGTGTAACGAGATTCTGGAAGTTTCAGGAAAAAAGATTCTCTCTTTTTGTCCTGATCCATTTATATAAAAACCTGTCTGAAAATGAGCTGATCAGATTTTGGCCACTTTATGATGTCATAACCCCCCACCTTATCACCTGAATCTCCTCCTAGAGGCGCTCTCACACCGGAGTACTTTTCCCACTATAGTTCCGATATAGTTCAGAAAATTTGCGTTCACACCAAACAAATCCGGGACTAGAACCTAGTTCATGCCTTTTCACCCCCTTTTCAGTCCCTGCTAGAGAGCAGGGACTTTCATGGGAGAAAAAGGTTCCCATTTCTGATTGGCTGGGCGGATTACAAACCACGCCCCGTAAAACTCCCAAAAAGTTTTGTGAAGCCGCCATTTTATTTTCCTCGCATTAGCATTATTAGCATTAGCCCGGCGCACCAATGGAGCGAGACTAACTTATGGCAACACAAAAGAAAACATGGGAGCGGTGGAGATGAGGAGGTGTCGGCGTTCTGGCGATTTACTCGGAAGGCTTCAGTAGAAGCTGCTGGGAGTCCCAGCAGCTTCTACTGAAGCCAGTCCCCAACTCCGGGGACTTCCGGTCGGGGACTTCGGGTGGCAGTATACGCCGTGAAGTTGTTTGCGGCCTGCCAATAAACCCAAAGCAGAAGAAGAAGAAGTGACCTCAGTGGCTCATTTTCCTAATCCTCCCTCAGGGACTTATTCCGGTGTGAACGTGATCTGTACTTAGTTCATCAGAACTAAAGAGTTCTGATGAACTAAGTACGGCAAAGTACTTTGTGTGAAAGCGCCTCTTGTGTTCTTTTTAAACCAAATATCTCTCAGAGGGGCGTGGGGAGTGGCTCCTTATTTTCATCTAAAGTAACAGACAGAGAATCAGCACTTTTGAAACAGGGCTGAAACAGAGGGGAATATGGGATGCTGCAATTATCTGTTTGGTGTTTCAAGCCAAACACTTCAGAGACATGTTTTGGATATATCTGAGACCTATAATATATTGATGAAAAATAGTATAATAGGGGACCTTTAAAACCAAACACAAATACAACCTGCATTTGTATTTTCTTGCACATCTCACAACATTCTCTTGCACTATTTGATCTGTTTTATTTGTGTCCTATTATATATTCCATTCCCATTCCTTGAATGGGTTAGGTCGTATCTGACTGGTAGGACTTTCTGCGTCAGCCTTGGGGACTCTGAGTCCTCGTCTGCGCCTCTCCTTTGTGGGGTTCCACAGGGCTCAGTGTTAGGCCCCCTGTTGTTCTCCCTGTATTTGCTCCCTCTTGGGTCCATTCTTAGGAAGCACGGTATCGCTTTCCATTGCTATGCAGACGATTGCCAAATATATGTGCCACTTAAAAAGAACGACTCATATTCAATTAAACCGCTGTTAAACTGCCTTGAAGACATTCAATCCTGGATGTCATGCAACTTTTTAAAATTAAATGATGACAAAACTGAAGTGATGGTTTTTGGTGCCCCTCGGACCACTCCTATAGACCTAGGATCCCTGGGCCACTCCACCAGGCCTACCATCACAAATATTGGGATAAAGATGGACCCTGAACTCAAGCTTGACAGCCAGATCAAGGCAGTTGTTAAAAACAGCTTCTTCCACCTCAGGCAGCTAGCCAAAATAAAGCCTTTTTTAAATAGTGACCTCTTTGAAACGGTAATCCATGCCTTCATCACCTCCTACTTGGATTATTGTAATGCACTATATATGGGGATAAGTGCATCCTCCCTTGCTCGCCTGCAGATGGTGCAAAATGCAGCAGCACGGCTACTAACTGGCACACGCAAATACGAGCACATTTCCCCCATTTTATCTTCACTCCACTGGCTGCCCGTTCATTTGAGGATTCATTTTTAAACTCTTTTATTTACTTTTAAAGCCCTCAATGGCCTGGCCCCGCCCTACCTCTCTGAGCTGTTACACAGCTACATGCCCACTCGCAGGTCAGCTGATCAGTTGCTCCTGAGGGTGCCAAAAACAAAGTCTAAGCACAGAGGGGACCGTGCTTTCTCTGCTGCCGCCCCTAAACTGTGGAACGACCTGCCCTTGCTCATCAGACAGGCTCCCACACTGTCTGCTTTTAAATCCCGTCTTAAAACCCAACTCTTCTTAGGTTAATTGCTCTTGTGAAATGTAATGTAATGTAAAGAATCAAAGCAGACAATTCCAATATTGACTTTAAGGTCAAGGATGCTTTTGTTTGGAAATAGTAATGCTACTGGTGGGACACATGGATTCACCGTCAGGTCCAACATATTGGAATCAAATCAGATGGGAACAGAAAATCTGACAGAGGGGTGAAATATAAACTTACTTTGATTGGGAAAAAGTCCCTGAGGTGCTCCCAGACCCTCCAGTTCCGCACAAATGTTGTTTTCCTGCCCCCTGGTGGACAGAGTGTGTCATTTCAATACTACACACTAACTGTAAACAATATATTTATTATTAATACAATTAAACTGCAATATTATGTTAGTCTTATTATTATTTCTGGCTTGTCACTCCTTTATTATAAAATGTTCTTGTTATAAGTATGATATTGAGGAACAGCTAACGAAGATGGATGGACATGATGAACATGGATGTTGCCCCTCGTTTCTTTCATGTGATGTGATGTGCTATAGTATGTAGTAACGTGTGTTGTTTGTATTTCATTGTTCTCTTTTATCCTTTCGCCTCTATCTACTTGTCTTTCATCCTTTCTTTATAACTAATGCCGTTGATGTATTGTGATTTAAAAAAGGTGTCTATTATCGTCTGGCCGGGGACAACAGCTGGAAATTAGCAATGTCGGCTAAAGCTGCCCCATTTACTGTTCTTTGTGACAGTTGATCAATGGGGACTGTCCACGACACTATAAACAAATAAACTAAACTTTCATGTCCGTGGGTATTGAATGGTTTTATTTCCTTTACCTCTCTCAGGGGTGTGCCAGTCCACCACCTGCCAGACGAAGTACAGCGTGGGGATCGGCCACAGAGAGGTGAACATGAGGTAAAACATCAAGAGGGTGCAGGCCACTCCTGGAGAGGCATCGTCCACATGTTGGAAGTACAAGACATTCATAGATTAGCAGTGTGAAAACAGAGGTTTCAAGTTTCAAGGCTTGTATTGTCATGTGTGCATAGCTACAGTGTGGTTATGCTCCTCCAACAGTGCAACACAATACAACAGATAAGATAGTAAAAGTAAATAGAATATAATAGAAACAGTGCAGAATAGTCTATATACAGTCATTAGAATATTGATATGAGTGTACTTTACAAATGCAGTGAGACCCTCGTGAATTAACATGATCTAATACATTTGACCAACTTTCCAGTGTCATTTGATACAAAGTGTTTGTGTGGTGGGATCTTACCTAAGAAGAGAAAGGTTGATACCGCTTGCAGAACACTTACAACCTCCAAAAACACCTTCCACTTAGTCTTTCCTTTCGTCATCCCTGCAACCAGGAGGCCATACCATCAATTTGTTAAAGACATTTAAAACTGTGCTTTCATTCAGTTAAGGTCATGGGTCTATACATCATGGACTTTACGCCTTTAGATGTTACAAAGATGGCTTTATCGGAGACATTTATGATCTTTTTTATGATAGAGATCAGATTGCTTCAGTAATGAGCACTTTTAATCTTCTTTAAGGTAGGCCTAGAGGTCATACGCTTAAAAAATCACAATGCAGGCACAAATAACTTACTCAGGAACAAGTTGACAGGCTAAACTAGACAGTTTAAATTTGATCACATATAAGCCAAACTTGTGGAAGGCTTCAAATCACCTGGACTCTCTCCAACTCTAAATGATACTAGGACAACATAAAGCAACACCCGGCGACCCCGCAACATCTTGCAAGAAACAGCGTCTGAGGGCTTCTTAACATTTAACAACCTATTAATGTGTCATACCCACCTAACGGGAAGGAACTCAGCCAACTGATGATACGAACCATTTTTACCGAAACAAAACACAAGTCTCACAAGAAGCGTCTAAATGAGCCCTGAACAAAATGCTAACACACTTAGCACAGAACTCACGGTAGAAATAAGTTATTACTTATCTGATCTGCACAAACAAGATATCAGCTAGCAAGCTGATATTCCACAGATTCTAGGGGTATAAGTATCATCACTGAGCGATCAGAACTCGCGACAGGGTCACCAAACCCAGACATCACACAACGTAGCTTTACGGGACCAAAACGGAAAATAAATCTTACCGTTGCTGTTTTCTGATCAAAAGTTGTGTTCAATTGCATTAAAACGCATAAAACTCTGCTGAAAGGAGCCAATGGGGTCTGAGCTCCCACGGACGCAATGAAATCATACATATGTGTGGGGGTCGCTAATACATTACCAACAACCATTATTTTAATCACAAATAATGCATGTGTTAATGTAATGAGTATTATTTACGTTAACGAGGTAAATAGGCTAAAAGAAAAACATGTTTTCCAAAAGAACTACGCATCTCTTCAATGAAAATATGCCTGCGCTGCACCTCCAAGGTGCCCAATACATTATTGCGCAATCTATGCCTGTGGGCCTGCTGCGCGAGCCGAGATGGTGTGTGTGTGTGTGTGTGTGTGTGTGTGTGTGTGTGTGTGTGTGTGTGTGTGTGTGTGTGTGTGTGTGTCCCCGTTAGTTGTAAAGACCCCCATAGAGCTCAGTTTATAACTCGAACCCTGGTTTTCACTATAAGTAATGTTGTTGTTTTTGGACGGACACTGTAATTTAAAATGTTTTACAATGTTCAATCTGAATTTACTTTAACATTTAAATAAAATCTATATTGATTCTGACTTTTCTACATCCAACAGGTTTATCATTGCTTTGAGAAAAAAGATTATTAATTGACCCCTTTTAGAAGTGAAGTTATTGTCATTCGTTTTGGGCATGTCATGTTCGAGCCTGAGACCTGACAAACAGGCTCAGGACTTAACAGGTTAAAGACCAAACTGCTGAGCGTGAAATGTAAAAAAATACCTTTTATTAGAGTCTATTCCAGAGTTAATTTGAATGGATGCAGATCAGCCGTTTGTGAAAATACACAACATGCAGGATGCACTTTGCCTTCTTCTTCTTCTTCTTCTTTAGTTGATGCACTTTGCCCAGATCATGTAAACCGGCTGATAAAAACACTACGGTGGCCGGCAGGTTCAAACGCGGAAGAACGGCCAACATACATAAGCAGGAAGCAGCTGAAAATAATGTAATGAAAAACAAACAAATCCTGAAAACAAATACAACAACAAAACGCTGCATTCACAGAAATTATGCAAACTAAATACAACACACAAACCCCGAAAATAACCGCAAAAGAAAAACGCTGCAAATACAAAAACAGATACAAACCCCAAAACACACAGTGCTCCAGGCCTCTAGGGGGCGCGCTACGTGGAACAGATGAATGTCTGCCCAGACATAGAGAGAACGAACGAGACGGAAATTAAAGCCGGAAGAAACCAAGTTGTTTGAAGTGGAGAAAGTCGATATATAAGAAGGTAAGTTTTGTTTTGTTTTTATACAAAGAGCGTCATATTTACGCAGCTAGCGTTAGCGTCCACACAGTAACTACTACACCAGCTGAGGAGAGGAGAGCTTCACGTGAAGAGGAGATAAAGTGAGCGAAGAACATTGTTAAGGTAAACAACACGGGCCATAGTGAGTACCGCGGGAACATTTGAAGAGAGAGACATTCTTAGCAGTTTGTTTATATGTATGTATTTGTGTATATGTTGCAACTATACAGAGCTTTAGCAATACTATGTAACTATGGTCGGTGGAGAAGTGATCAAATGTGAAGAGGGACAAAGTAATGACAGGATTGCATTAGACATGCTCAAGAACAAATATAGAGAAGACATTCAAGGAGAGAGAGACAAAACACAGATTCAACGGTAAACATGATGTATCTTTCTATTTATTTAGCTAACCACTATTTAGACTATGTGTTTTTGATTGACTTGATTAAATGGATTCACTACATCAATGTATACTTTTCGGGCCGCCATGTTGTGTCCTTTCTGTGGCCAACATCTGGGGACAGTTCAAGTGCTCTGTGGCTCCTGTGGCAAACATGTACAGTTTGTGGCAGAAGTTGAACACAACAGTAAGTTCACTTTTTCTATTGTATCTGTTTCAAATGCAAGAAATAAGGATTCAAGACACTACTCTGTTTAGAATACTAATTGGCAGATGCATACACGAGTTAGTTATCAGCATGAAGGACACATTTTTTCATTGTCTGTTTATGTGAGATATGTAGAAGCCATCATTAAATTGTAGACCAACGCATGATTAAATACACAAAACAGCTTATATTATACATTCATAATTGTGTATTAGTTCTATCTTTATAGAGAACAATATACATTCAGAATCAGATTTTGAGACAGTGAGCGGCTGGGAAAGTCACACCGCCATGGGGCACAAACAGTTGCTGACGTGATGTTTTCTTCATTCTCAGACATTCCATAAGGAGGGTCAGGAACTCACGGACCACCAGTGTCCCCTCCATCCTCAGTGTGTCCCTCATCATCAGTGAACTTAACTGACGTCTCATGAGAGGGATCGAACGAGGCGCCTTTGAAGCCGCGGATTGCTCCATCCCACACACTGGCTCTATTCATATTGAACCGGCTGCAAGATGTATTTGTTATTTTTGCAGAGAGTTTTGCAACAATGTGTGCCGCAGTCAGGTATTCTGTGCTGGGAAAGACAAAGTGATGTATTGTAATATTAAATGATGAAGCTATGATAAGATTTACAGTATAGATAGAACAATTAAGTGGTAATAGTAACAATTAATACCTTTGCTCCATTTTGTCTTCTGGCTCAGACTGGCTATCAATAATGATAAGTGCATACACATTTGTGTAGTTGCTGCAGTGAGAAGACAGTTGAATCATGACTTTCAAATACATAATATATGCATGACAGTCATATTTACAAAAGGATGTCGATCCTCTAACTGTTTTCTCAATACATTGGGTTCTAAACTGACAACAGCACTGTTGTCATACTCCTGCACAATCCTTGTAAACATTTGAAATGGATGCAAGAAGCAATATCTGACCTTTGAAAAATATTTGTGGGTGTTTTTTGTATCGTCTTCACTGAGATGTCAGATGTTGTGGGTGTCATTTGGAAATGTATGAAAGTATAATTGTTCTGCTTCCTGGCAATGTTACCCACTGTGATTGGAGGCTATACAAACAAACAAATGTAAAATATAGATACACAGCAAACAACTGTGTCACGATGCAACTGTCAACATCGTTTACATTACATTTAGCTGACGCTTTTATCCAAAGCTACTTACAATAAGTGCATCCGACCAAGAAGATACAAACTTGAAGAAAACAGAATCATATAAGTACATCAGGTTTCATAGAGCCAAAACATTTCAAGTGCTACTCAACTGGCTTTAGATAAACCAGTCCTTTGTTAGTATAAAAGTCCTTTGTTAGTATATAAGTCCTTTGTTAGTATATAAGTCCTTTGTTAGTATATAAGTGCTTTGTTAGTAATTGTATTGCTCGAAGTGGAGTCGAAAGAGATGAGTTTTCAGTCTGCGCCGGAAGATAAGCTTTCTGCTGTTTACCTATAAAGGTTGTTCTAATCCCGGGCAGACTGGACCTCTTCCTGGAATGGGGTTGGTTCTCCATCCTATTTTTACCCAGGAAATAAGTGCAGTTGATCTAATGACAGTGTCATAAGCACACAAAGGTATTTATTGATTTCATGTTCACAAACTCAAACCTACATGGTATAATTACATTTTTAATTGGTCTTACCCGATCAGACGCTGGTTGTGGGTGCCTGAGAGGTCTGATAAAGGTAAACAAAAAATATATTCAAACTACTGTACTGTTAAAATATTCTGCTTCTTGTGGCACAAAATAATATGTTGACAATGTTTTATTTTACCCTGGCAAGCTGTTGTCCATTCTTGGAGTGCTCACTTTTGGAACACTTGGAATGTCTCACACCTACACACAAATGACTGGCTGGAATAAAAATAAATTCACTTTAATTAAGAATAAATGTGAATCCCTTTATCCCTTACATGATAAAGGGATTGAATTTTTACACAAGGAAGCACCTTTAATCTCTTGCTTAAACTCAAGTTTAACTTTCCTCTAACAGCCCATGGACTTTAGGGGCGTGTCTGCCTCACAGACCATGTGTTGGCTAGTTGGTCATGTGACACCTCCCCAAAAACACCACATTTCTATGCCTATATATGTAGATTTCCCATACTCCTATTCATAAAAATAAACTGCATTATAAAGCCAATATAAGTGAAGGCTCTCTCAGTCAGGTCTTAGTTTATTTATTGAATTTAATTGGTATTTAAATTACAGTCCAATCAAAATGTCGCACGAATATTCATCTGGCAGCTACTTTTCTGTGACACCCATGGGATTACGGGTTTATGGCGAGCTGATTTTATACTTTAGTATTTTATATCCCATGACATCCACAGATTCTGTAATATTCTCATAAATGACACTTTGTAATGTTTTTGTGCATACTGGAAATAAGGTCTAGGTTTTTAGTTGAACAACACTTTATTAAGAATCCATCCGGACATGTTATGAGTCTGCTGCTAATATGAATCGCGAAGGGGGATTTCATTTGGCTCTGCTGATAACAGCCACAAGATAACAGCCCCTCGTTGCAGTTGGACTCAGAGACCCCTCGGATGCTTTTTTCCCCTCCTTCTATAAACAACCACTGGTCTGCTCTCAGGAAGTACTGTATGAATATTAATATGGATGCAAACAGTGAGGATGCCCAGCGTCTGATCCATCAGCGCGCGCTCATATCTGCGCATTTTTTTGTTTTGACGCCTTTTTTTCCTTCTGTTTAAGCCTCAACTGTTTATTTTGCGGAGGTCACGCTGGAGCTTGTGTTTTTTCCAAGCACACAAGGATGGCGTTTCACCTGCTGAGTGTTTGCAGGGGAAGCTTTTGTAACGTCGCATTGAACGGCATCATGGTTTTCCCACAGAGCTCACACCGAGCAGGGTACACCGAGCCTCGGTAGGACAGTGCTGTTTATCAGACACATGGAAGACCTTTCGCGTCAAGGAAAGGCGTCAGTCCGGTAAAATGCGTCTGAATAACTGATTTTTCATTTACTCGTCAATTGACACATCTGGGAAAAGATTGTCCCCCCCCCCTCCCGTCTACCAAGACAGCTGTGTCATCAACAACCGGCGTGGTGTTGTTGTTGTCTGATTTTACGAGCCTGGGCCACTGGATATCTCATAGCCTCTGCGCCAGCTATAGGCTCCACACACACCAAGGTAGGCATCACACCTTCCATAATATTATGTTTTGCTCTATAAATCAGTCGCCTGCATCATCTAGCCTATATATCCAGCTGTCATGGTCGAAACGCTGCTTAATTAGCGGGAGGGAATATGCTGCTGTATTTCTGAGGAGATGTGAGGGCCTGGTGATGTTTTTACTCGTAAAATCTCAATAAATACAAGGTTGACAGCGAGCCCCTGCGTGTCCACAACCCGAATTATTCAACCTTGAAGCCTCACAGCCCATCACGGTGAATATAAGGCCTGTCTTTTTAGACCTAAACACAAAAGAGACGGGGAGATGTAAATCGTCAGGACCTCCGCGCAATGCAACCCGCCAAATAGCCCGCGTTTTAACTTAAGTCGTGACAAGACCTTATAAATATTTCACCCAAAAACAAGCCTCCATCAGCTGACTGGTGATGCTGGTGGAGCATGCACGGTGATGTTGGGAAAATACATCAGTGTCAGTGATGGGAGCTTCACTCTGCGAGGCCATGATGGAAAACATCTGCATGTTTACGAATAATAACAAGAGAAATGCTATGGTTGTGGGATGCGTTATGTGTGTGTGAATGGGCGGTGTAGTACAGTGTGTGTGTGGTACACGCTGGTGATGTGTGTGTTTGTGCGCAGCCAGGTGAGGAGGATGTGTTGGCGCGTGTTTGGGGTGCGGGAGAGGGGAGGCGTCTGGATGAGGGGAGCCGAGATCTCCACATGTGTGTTTAAAAAAAAAAGATGAAACCCGATAAACTGCCGCAGTATATAGATCCTGAGGGATACGAGACCAAGGGGTCGAGGGTTTGTGAATGAAAATTAAGGTTAGTCAATACTGTCCCCCCCCCTCCCCATCTTTTTTTTCCGGGCGTGACAGCCACTCAAAACCAGTCACACTGGGAGATCCTTCTAATCTAAACCATCCCAATTCGAGTTTACATTTAGAAACACAGCAGAATTATGATAACAATAAAACTAAAACTATATTTATCTACCTGCCTCTTGTAATGAGTAGAATGGGAAAATGCTGCTTCACCTAGCTGGATGTTATTTTGGATTGAAATTGTATTTAGTAAAAGATCTGGACTTGTGTATTGATGTCTTCCAAACATGAAATAATGTGACATTTTAAAAGTGTTGGGTGCATGTATAACACAATAACAAATCCCTACAGACAAATGTGAATTTAGGAATAGCATTTTTTTGCCTGAAACAGAAATACATGATGAAATAAAAAGCACTCAGCTTGCTTGACCTTGCAGCTGACATAAACTATAGCTTTGGTTCTTGGCTGACAGATAAACAGGATCTGATTTGTGATCTGGATCTGCTCAGTTTGAAGCCCTCGTGGTTCAGACA
Source organism: Gymnodraco acuticeps (assembly GCF_902827175.1). Taxonomy (NCBI): domain Eukaryota; kingdom Metazoa; phylum Chordata; class Actinopteri; order Perciformes; family Bathydraconidae; genus Gymnodraco; species Gymnodraco acuticeps. The sequence goes on along the minus strand of NW_022989877.1, from coordinate 293,919 downwards.
GAGGAGAGCAGGGATGGTTCAGAGCAGCTGTGTATTCGGGGTCATTGAGTCCGAGCTGTGAGCATCACACACTGTGCAGAGTGCCTTGAATGCAGAGGCAAAAGCAGAGGTCACACAACCTGTCGTTGCTTATGGTGATCCCAACTCTACTACAGAAATATGGGTTACTTAAAAAATGTATTGTATTACAGTTAGCTTTTAATTTGTTTTTGTTCACAACCAGTTTGTTAATGAAATCAGGCAGCAGAGCTCATGATGTATTTAGATAGAATAAAGAGTGCATGTTTCCAATTAAGGAGAAAGGGCTTCATTTGAGCTCCTCTCAAGTGGATGAATCAGTCGCTCTGACCGGCAAGTCTTTATCATGTCTGATTCCAAAGAGGATGAGCAATTCAGTTTGGGAGATTGAATACACTCATATTCTGGGGCGAGGGGAGGTCCTCACATGCAGGGACTGATGGGAAGAGAGACAGGAAGCAGGGACTTATGGGAAGGAGAGACAGGAAGCAGGGACTGATGGGAAGGAGAGACGGGAAGCAGGGACTGATGGGAAGGAGAGACAGGAAGCAGGGACTGATGGGAAGGAGAGACAGGAAGCAGGGACTGATGGGAAGGAGAGACGGGAAGCAGAGACTGATGGGGAGGAGAGAGACAGGAAGCAAGGACTGATGGGGAGGAGAGAGACAGGAAGCAGGGACTGATGGGAAGGAGAGACGGGAAGCAGGGACTGATGGGAAGGAGAGATGGGAAGCAGGGACTGATGGGGAGGAGAGAGACAAGAAGCAGGGACTGATTGGGAGGAGAGAGACAGGAAGCAGGGACTGATGGGAAGGAGAGACGGGAAGCAGAGACTGATGGGGAGGAGAGAGACAGGAAGCAAGGACTGATGGGGAGGAGAGAGACAGGAAGCAGGGACTGATGGGAAGGAGAGACGGGAAGCAGGGACTGATGGGAAGGAGAGATGGGAAGCAGGGACTGATGGGGAGGAGAGAGACAGGAAGCAGGGACTGATGGGGAGGAGAGAGACAGGAAGCGAGGACTGATGGGAAGGAGAGATGGGAAGCAGGGACTGATGGGGAGGAGAGACAGGAAGCAGGGACTGATGGGAATGAGAGACAGGAAGCAAGGACTGATGGGGAGGAGAGAGACAGGAAGCAGGGACTGATGGGGAGGAGAGATAGGAAGCAGGGACTGATGGGAAGGAGAGACAGGAAGCAAGGACTGATGGGAAGGAGACAGGAAGCAGGGACTGATGCGGAGGAGAGACAGGAAGCAGGGACTGATGGATGCGACAGAAGTGGCAGACCCTGACATGTGAAGCCCTTTCCTCGTGTCGGGTGGATACCCCCTGTCTGGATGAGCAGTAATGGATTCCTCTGCTGAGGATTCTTTGAGCATCCAAACAGATTGTTCTTTAGTTTGAGCTGCAGCAGGACAATATGTTGTTTTCAAGATTCAAGGATTCAAGGCTTTTATTGTCATTCGTACATACAGTGTAGTTATGTCGATGACAATCTGAGGTCCCAGGCTCCCCAACAGTGCAACACAATAAAACAGATAAAATAGTGCAAGTAAATACAATAAAATAGAATAGAAGTAGTGCCATAAGAGTCTATATACAAGCGATACATCATTTGTAAGTTACAAACAGGTGAATGTTATGGATGTTCTTAGTTTTATTTAAGTGTGTGTATTAATCTAACATTTACTGTCAGCTCAGATTTGATTTCTGCTTCTTTAAACTGCATGTGCTCATGTGTTCATTGTTGGTGTGTAGGCTACTGCCTGAATATGCTGAATGAAAGGCAGGTACATATCTGCGACTAAATATCTTGGTTTCTTCTTAAGGTCACATTGTTCTGTTGTCTTACCCTTCTCGTGCACTAAATGTTGTTGATTACACCTTTGGCATGTAACTAGTAATTGTAATGTAACCCTCCCAACCCTGGTTATATATGGCTATACTAACCAGTCGTGCAGGTATTTGTAATCAATACAATATCAATACCCCTGTAGACGTGTTTGCTTCGGTGTGTTGTCGCTTCTTCACGAGGAGAGCAGGTGTTTCTTCCATCTGTGGATTCACCATCTTGGTTTTCTGTGCTCCGTCTGAGGGAGACAGCGTCAGAAATGCAGCGCACAAGCATTATGAGTGAGTGCTTTTATTTAAAAAACAAAGGATTCCTAGAGATAAACCCAGTGGTTTCCATTGTCAGAGTCTTTCTGCGTCACTTCCCCCTGTACATTAATGCTGAGTAAATAACACTCTGGGAGAAGTGATTGAACAGCCCATTAGAGCTGAAAGGATTAGGGAATTAATCTGACTGACGGAGACATTATCGGTATCTTCTTTTGATAATTGAATATTAATTTCAAAATAGTACAGACGCTCGACATCCTCATGTTCCACCTTCTCATAGGGCTTCTCTTTGTCTCATTTAATGTCTCTTTTGAGGAGACATTTCAGGTTTGTTTTGTGACATTTCATAGACCAACCAATCACTCTAAAGAATCAAACAATAATGGCCGGATCAATCAAAAATGAGCTGCTGCCACCCTCTTCAAAGGGGGCTCTGATATGTTCACTTCCAGGTTTATATGTGTATGTTGTGCCCCTAATGTGACATACTGCCTGTGCTGCAGCAAAAAGAAGTAGCATGTGGCGAGAAAGACAAAGAGAAGGAATTAAAAAGGACATAATTATGCCTATTTTTAGAGTCATATTTTGTGCTTCGATATGTTTCCATGATTACAAGTTTGAATGTTCAAAAAGCTCTTTATTTTTCTCATACTGCCTGTGCTGCAGAACCTCTTTTCACCCTCTGTCTGCAGAGCCCAGTCTGCTCTGATTGGTTAACTGGCTAGCTCTTTTGTGATTGGTCAACCGCTTAGAGATGGCCCGCCCCTTAGCCTATCACGTACAATGTGTTGGAGCGCTAGCCAGTAAGAGCGCAAGTTAGGGCTGCTCAATTAATCGTGTTTTAATCGCAATTACGATTTTGGCTGGCAACGATTATGAAAACAACATAATCGAAATAAAACGATTATTTATTTAATTAAAAAAAAAACATTTTTATTGGTTTTTCAGTTGAATTATACTTAAAGTTCAGGGTAATCAACTGTTAAAAACACACTGTTCACATTTTGTTTTCAATAAATGGAAGTTTTCAAAGTAAATGGATAATCGTTTTTAATAATCGTGATTTCTATTATTGACCCAAATAATCGAGATTATGATTTTTGCCATAATCGAGCAGCCCTAGCGCAAGTGTTACTTGGTGATCTCACCATGTTCTGGAAGAAAACACTTTGGGATTTCAGCCTTTGCAGACCATTGACATACATTCGTTGTACGCCCTATCAACATGAATTCCTCATTAAGCCACACATTGAATACGTAACCATTAACATAAGACACGATTGGTTTCTTTTGGATCAAACTTTATTCACTTGAGATAGACACAGTATTGAGTTACAGTATACATGCAACAGGGTTACATAGTAAACATACAAAAAAGGTAAAGTGTCCCTACAGTGACTTTAGAAAGTACGTTAGGCAAGTTTATTTATAGCACCTTTCAGCACACGGCAATTCAAAGTGCTTAAACAAAACAAATTGTAAACAAATGACCGTTACAGTTCTAAAAAATGGGCATTACCAGCAGGATAACAATGTTATAATACATTTTAAAAATAAAGATCAATATATTATTAGCAAGACGTACTGCCTGCTTTTTGGTTTTCATTTAGGCTACTTTGATTCTTTAAAAAAAGAAATGCAGCAGGTAAACACCTGATTTATTAAATAGCACTAATGTGTTCACTTTTAATTCATGAGATAAACCAAAACAGCTTTTTAATTGATCTTTTATTGCATTGCATTTGATATTGATGTAACCCATAAGTAATGGAAAGTAATCAGGTTACATTACTGTCACATTTTGATACTTTGAAAAAGTAACTATATAACTAGGATTACATTTTCATAGTAACCCTCCCAACATTGGTTCGATGTTATCCCCGTTTGCCTTCTGTCCCTCTGGGCTTTTAGCTCATAGGCTGCCCGGTAACAGGAGGGGAACAACATTGAGTCCCAGAAGACTTTATTCAGCTGTGTCTCCCAATCTCAACTCCTCTCTGAATATCATAAAGGCAAACAGATTGCCTGCTCTCTTTTGGATGTTGTTGGGGTCTTGTTGTTACCCTGCAATTCGCTGGATGCAGGGTTTAAATGGAAAGACCTCTCCTGCACCCATACCTCTACAAAGGGTAGCCGTCTTCTTGGTGATTTATTTGGAAAACTCACTCTGCAGCCACCTTGCTGGATGTTTGTGAGTACACACTTTCAAAGGTCATACATGTGTGTCCTTCATCTGATCGGAGGATGTCCAAATGAATTTCTCCATTTCAAAGAGGCCCTATTATGCTTTTTGTTGTTTACTCGTTCCTGTAGTGTGAAATATAGGTGTCGGTGCATTTTAATGGTCTGCAAACAGTAATAAAGCGCTTTTTGAACATTAAAGCATGAAGACAGGTCACAGTAGAGGCACACAATACTAATATGAACCTGAAAATGAGCATTATATGTCCCCTTTAATTGAAAGACATTCACTGCACCCTTTTTATCTACAAATGGCTGCTTTTTTCTTAGTGCTTTATTTGGAAAACTCCCTGTGCAGCTTCCATGTGTGATGGATGTTTTTGACTACACACTTTCAAAGGGCATACTTACATACATGTCCTTTTTCCAATCGGAGGATGTCTGGGATATATATGTCTAATTGCAATGCTCGCTTTTTAAATGTCTTCTTTTTGGTTACAGTCTAAGCGTCTTACTGCATCCAGTCTTCATTGCGGTGTTTAGTCAAGAGTAATGATGTGTGCTAATGATTTCCTTGGGGCAACTCATCTTGGTTCATTTCCCCCTCTGTTTTCTTCTCATTAAACCTTCCATTTGTAAGGTACCATGCAAAATAAATAAAGTCAGGAGCCAACAGTTACTCCTCTCTTGTTGGCTCTGAGGTCATGTTAATCACCCCCTATTCATCTGTATCTATGCAGCTTCTTCCACATGGACAAACATGCATGTCTGTGGGACAGAGAGCAATGTTTACATTGGTTTGTGTGCCGTTTATCTCCGAGGAGCCCCTAACAAAGTCATTTCAGCATCTGAGACCAGTAATGGTGGAGAATATTGTAATGTATTTTGAATTAAACATGTTTCAGGCTGCTTAAGTGGTCCAAAGTGGTTTGGAGTCTGTCCCTGTTCTCATTAACGTGCTGCAAAAACATGCTTAAGACCTTCAAAAGACCTTGACTAATGTTCACTAATTCATGTGGTGGCATGTGTTTTTTCTGGCAGCTGTGTATTCCAACCATCACATATGTATGTCCCACAAACATCGTTCTCCTTACATGTACTATCTGAAACTGATGCGGGCTATGATTGTAGAAGAATCTCACAGCGGTAATTTATTGTCTGTGGCATTCGTAAAGGCCAACAGCAAAAAAAACTCAGGGTTCAGCAGCCGTGTGTGAAAAAGGTGAGGGAACACAACGACTCCTGAAATGCAAATGTGAGCACAGGGTGACTCAAGTACGTGTTGTAAATGTCAAAGCAATCTTCATGTGTCCTCAAAAGGATCCCAGCTGATTGGCTTGATGGCAGCGGAAACACCAAATCAAACTCAGATTTGTTTCTCACTGATTGCAAATACAAAGATGTAAGATATTTTTTAATTAAGGCCATTTTTTGTTTAGCAAACATTTTAAAGAGGACATATTCTGCTCATTTTCAGGTTTCAGAATTGTATGCAGTGTCTCTTCTGTGACATGTCTCCATGCTTTAATGTTCAAAAAGCTCTTTATTTTTCTCATACTGCCTGTGCTGCAGCACCTCTTTTCACCCTCTGTCTGAAACCAGAGCCCAGTCTGCTCTGATTGGTTAGCTGGCCGGCTCTGTTGTGATTGGTTAACCGCTTAGAGATGTCCCGCCCCTTAGTCTATCATGTTCAATGTGATGGAGCACTAGCCAATAGTAGTGTGGGCGTTGTTGTACAGGAGTAAACAAAATAAGCCAATGGAGGCGTTTCAGTCAGTGTGTGGGAGAGTAAACGTTAGGATTGAAGCCTTTGCAGACCATTTACATGCACACAAACTTAAATAACACACTACAGGAAATAAAAAACAGCATAACAGTGCTCCTTTTAAAGCCAGTGATATTCTTCCTTACTCTTTTTTTTATGATAGTACCACATATAAGAACACACTGTCCGAGCCAGACGCCCTGCAGTGTGTAATCTTCCATCACCTGCCATTTGCCCCAGTTAGTGCCTTTTCATTTCATCACTGTCAGTGCAGTGAGCAGCGGGAACGACAGGAATAAGAATTGCTCAAGTGAGACCCCGAGCTGAAAACCTGCCAATCACCTGAGAGGCCATGGAGCAAACCGGCATTCACACCACTTCACCTGCTTCACAGACACTCAAAATGCACTAAGACATGTCTGACTTACTGATTTTCAACAGCTCTTTAACAGAATCTGAGGGGATTATATTCACTATTTAAAAAAAGAAACATACCTTCAGAGTTTTTGTCACACAAGCTCTTTATTTTGTCAAACAAAATGCCTTTACAAAATCTCTTGTTCTGAGTTACTGGCAGGCTTGTGATCACTGCGGGGCGCCAACAATCGGGTCATGAGAGACATGATGTGTATGTAAGGAGATGAATGAGTGGGAGAGTGTGTGTGGGCATGTGTGTGTGTTCTTCTCTTGTGCAACCTACGCTATGACTCGCTTACCGGGGGATTTTGAGCACACGGAGTAGGATGATTAAAATGCTGGAAGACCACTTGTGGCCTTATACCTGGCTCTAATCACACCAACGCTGCGGCACACGTTTCAATCAGAAGGAACGCAGCAGGTTTATTATAACAATTTATTGGGACCATTCTGATTGTTGGAGACAGTTTATTTTAGTTTGTTTACTTGTGTAAAGGTTATATAATATAGTCACCTCTGTAACCAGGTTGTATATTTAAGGCATGCTTCACGTCTGGATCCTGATCAGTATGTTGTTGTTCTCTTTTCATTAATAACCGCCTTGCGGCACATTATCCCGCTAGTTACACAGTTATGGCGCGTTTCCACTACAGCGCGGAGCCCCGTTTAAGAGGGCTGTGACGTCAGCGGCCCGCTTTTGGTTGCGTTTCCACTTGGCCTAGTACCGGCTAGCGGGTCCTAATTCACTGTTTTTCTGGCCCCATAAAATCGGGGTTCTAGGGCCAGGAACAACCAGGCTGTGACGTCACTCTCGACTGCTGATTGGTCAGAGATAATCGTCGCAATATATATATATATATATATATATATATATATAGCGAAGCTTGGAGCATTTTTATAAACAGCATTTTTGTTAACAGAGGATCAACAAAAATGGCAAAGAAAAGCACACCGTGGTCCGCCGAGGAAGTTACGACGTTCCTACACTTTATTGCAGATGACAAGATCCAGCGGGAGCTCGACGGGACAACTCGCAATATGAAAGTATTTCAGGAGGTCTCTACACTGATGTGCGGAAGCGGTTACTCGAGGACTGTCTTGTAGGGAAAAACTGAAAAAGATGAAGAGTGAGTATCGCGTAGTGAAGGACAACAACAAGCCGATCGCTCCGCCTACACTGCGTTACTATAGATAGGCCTACTACCCCAGTTCCTAAACTGTAATGGAGACGCGCCATAAAGTGAGCCTGTCCTAACGAGCGAGGCCGTGTAGTGGAAACGCGCCAAAATTAACCAACGACCAGACTCACTATATTGATTTAAATGTAGGCCTATCGTATTGCTTCAGCTAAGAAATAAATGGTTTGTTTCGACAGCTGGAACTGCGGCAACAACAACGTAACTTAAAATGGCGGTAGCATAGATCGAGATTTTCTGTAACTGTCGAAGTCTGATCATTTTCTCTTCCATTAACCAGTCTTTAAACACTGCAGAGCCCAGTTAGTGTTTACTTCCTGTCTGTCTTCTTCTGTTGATTCCTCTAACGTCCAGCTCTCTGTCGTTTAACCTCTTTCCTTCTCTTGCGCTTTTTATTTTCTTAACTGGGGACAGATTAGCCATCATATATCAAATGTTTCGTGCTCTCCACAAGTATAAAAATGAATATAAAAAAAGTATACAATAGTGTTTTCTGATGTTTGTTGTCAACAGCTGACCCTAAATTAACCTGGACTTCTTTCTGGGGATTGATATGACTGCACATAGTCCCTTGATCCTCCTTAGCTCTTAGCAGAGGTCTGATAGCCAACATTAACAGATCTGTGGAGTGTCCAAATTGACCAATCAGAATTCAACTAAGTCATGTAGTTAAGAGACACAGATTTGTCATCTTCACATTAACTTTCTTAAATTCTTTAACCTTTAACTGAAAACAAGGCAGTTTAAAAGGCACCAGCTGTTTTGAGATGGGAGTCATGCCCACTGCAAGCTGCTGCAGGCAAATCATGTGTCTAGTTAACATTGATGTTCAGCTGATTACGGTTTTGCTGTGGGCTAGTGGGCTTTGATTAATTGTTGCTGAATACTTTATGAGGTTTGTCTTGTTGGACACCCGGAAGCGCTGACGGCTAAGATGTGTTTAGCTGCTGGATCAAATCTGTGAATGAGTTGGGAAAGACGTGTAGTGAAGCCTGGCTGCTATGGATCATCAAAGTGCTTCAGTGTTGATTAGAGAAGATATAGCAGACATGATATTTCTCACTACCTCAAGAGAAAAGAACATCAAGTCCTGTGGAAAATTTTTAGTGTTCCACCCTCAATTTGATTTGACAGACATGCTGGATATTTTTATTATGAGCATTTCCTTTAAAAGCAATTCTCGAGGAAGACTTCAAACTAACAGGCAGGCAATATTGCTGGGTAATCCACATCTAAAATAAGTCAGATCCTGGTTACGAGGGATGCTGCTCAGTGGCGCGTGTGCAGCTGCAGAGTGGAGCTCTTCGGGTTTTTTTCAGTTCCCTCTCTGCTTCCCTGCAGCGCTTCACCTCCCAGTCGGGTTTCCAAGCAGCCAAAATAGACTTTTTCTTTGTATAAGACGAGATCTCCCTCTTTAGACGTAGAATGGACAAGAGTGTTATTATGTACAACGCTGAATAAAGTCACTGAGAAGCAGATTATCTTGACATCAGAAAAATGTGTGATTTTGCACTCTTTCGTCACACCAAGTCTAGTGACGGGCTGCAGAGCTTTTTATCTGATTTCAATCCTGAAATGGCCCTTTTATGCTTTCTGCGGTTTTCCCTTTTCCTGTAGTGTGTAATATAGGTTTTTGTGCGTGTCAATGGTCTGCAAAGGCTAAAATCCCAAATGTCCCTCTTATTGGCATCCCCCAACGCCTCCATTGGACTCCTTTGTTTACTTCTGTAGCATAGTGAGATCAATATGTAACACTCTCGAGGTGCTGCAGCAGTATGAGAGAAATAAAGAGCTTTTTGAACAAAGCATGGAGACATGTCACAGAAAATTTCCTCTTTAACTTCTTTTTGTCTGCAATATGATACTTCCTCAAAAAACCTGTGTGACAGAGAAACAACAAGTGTTGTTTGAGGGTTTGTGGATCTGTAAGCGTTGTTCATGTGTGTAAGGGCAGAAGGTCACCTTGGTTACTGCAGACGGTGCAGAAGATGATGAAGGCAAGGAAGAAGGAAACGAGAAGCAGAGGTCATTTACTGACCAACTCTTTTTTAACCACACAGCTGCGTTATTTTACCTTTTTTGTATTAACTTGGTAACACTTTATAAGTGCAGCTCTTCACATTTTGAAATGCTTGTGATTCCCACATTGTCAGGGTTTGGAGGGTTATAATGTGATCAGTGACCTAATCTGAGTATCAAATGTAAAATGAATGATTACTTTCAGTTACTTGTGGATCAATAAGATGTTTTTAACTTAAGTGTTTTATGTAAGTCAACAGAGCAATGTGACCTTAGAAAAGAAGAAACCAAGATATTTAGAATCAAAAATGATTTTATTTATAGGAAAACCTGCCTTTCATTCAGCATATTCAGGCTGTAGCTTATACAACAATGAAACACATAAGCACATAAGGAGTTTCACTGATGCACTCACACGCCATCAGTGAAATATGTATTTGTCGGCAGGAAAGGTGCAAAGCTCTGACAAAAGCTGAGCGTCTCCGTGAGTTTGTTGTGGCTCCAGGCGTTTCCTGCCGGCCAAGGGGGAGCAGGGAAAGCTTTTTTTCTGAGGTATTTTTGGTTGCAGTCCATTAAAAATTAAGCGGCCACTCGGGTTGAACAACACTTTTCAAAGAGTGCAAAGTGTCTGTAGTGCCATGTATATTTAAGCGAGAGTATTTGGGTAGTTTGACCCCGAAAAGAATGATGTAAGGAGTCGTTAAGAATTAATTTATTCCACGTGAGCATCCCCTTAAAATACTGAGGTTATTCGGTTGTATTATGTCAGGTTGAAAACATCAGGAAGAGATCAAATGAGAAAAAGATTAATCAGCAAAATTCCTGTATGCCTCTCACGTGCCTTTCACCTCTGGCCTGGAGTCATACATCAGCCTCTACATCTTCCTCCTCCTCCTCCTCTTCCTCCTCCTGTCCATTCCCATCAGCTGCAGGCGTTTCACTGAAATATTGTAAAATGTTCAGTACATGAAGGAGGTTGAGGGAATAGTGTATAATGTGAAGACAGTGACCTCTTTTTGACTGATGCACAATGATGAAATTAGACTTGTTGTTCTTACCACAGGCACACTTTTAAAGTACATATGAATTATGCTGCAAGAATATCTGCTGGGAGGGTTACTAGTTACCTGTAAAAGAATGTAATCAGTGACCTAATCTGAATCAAATCATCAAAATACAAAAGTAATGTATCCTGATTACTTTCCTTTACTTGTGGATTACCTCAATATCAAATGCAATGCAAATAAAAACAAGAGAAAATATCAATGAGATGTGTTTTTGTGTGTAAGACAACAGAACAATGTGACGTTGGGAAGGAAGATGTTGTAAAGCAGAATAAAAGTAGCTTGAATAAAAACCAATTCAGGCGGTACATCTATAGCCTATCAATATAATTATCTTTATTTAAAATGTATTGTAACATTGCAATCCTGCTAATAATCCCCATTTTAGTTTAAATTTGAAAGTTATCTGATTATGTCTAGTTTTATTGTAAGTAGTGAATACCATTCACTTTTTTAAAATCCTGATCCTGACCCAGGACATGTAACCACAAAGCTAACTGTTGCTACTGTGAGCTAGTTAGCTGTTAGCTTGTAGCTGTTAGCTCAGACAGCTGTGCTGCCTGGACTGGATCAGCATCTGTCTGGTTGAATTGTTCAGCACTTTTTAGCATGTTGTTGCAAGAAGGGAGGCTTGGATTAATTTTTCTCCTAGTGTTGGATTTTATGAAGCAGTGGATGTTGCTTGAAAGTGTTTCTGCAACTGGCAGAGAGCAAACATTTCCAAGGATTTTAGTTTGAAGGCTGACATGTTTCTTAAGTTTGCACGTAAGATAGAGCTGTCAGAGGAACATCCTGTGTGCCTTTCAGACTCTCAAACAGGTATCTTACCCGTGGGAGGTATTACGTTGTGATAAAAGTGTCAGGGTTGAGTGAAGCAGGCAGGACCCAAACGCAGATTTAAACAGAAAAAACCTTTATTTCAAGGCTAAATACAACAACAGAACTCTTCCCAGTGAACACAGTCGAGACAAACAACAATCCAACAATGACAGACAGACAAACCAGAACTGAAATGCACACAAGACTAATCACACAAGCAAGACACAGGTGAGGAGGGAGGAGAAAACACAGGGACACAAGGTGAACACAATCAGAAATCAAACACAGAGACAGGAATCAACAGACAAGACAGGGGGTGAACACTTTTCAAAATAAAACAGAAAACCAGAGACAGACAAAACACAACACAGACGGACCGTGACAAAAAGTGTGTTTTATTAAGTTGAGGTCAATGATTTATACAGCCCAAATCATTATCAAGATGAAAAGGCACTACTTTAGAGCATGGTACTGACATTAAAATCAAACACTGTATTTGAAGAGCGTGCTGTATGATTATGGTTGGTTTAAAAATGTATTCTGTTATAATAGTTAACGGATTATCCTGTATCCTGATTACTTAACCCTGGGATCAGTAATCTGTTACTCCCCAGGCCTGGTTGTAGATAAGGGATCAGAAGCAATTTTTTATTTGAAAGGAAACCTGTTTAATTTCATGGTGCTCCTGTTTTAGTATTCCAGACTTCTTACTCCATCCTCCAGGCCCCCGTTAATATCTATTTTACATTCTTCCCCTCAGTGACAGGTGATGAATTGTTCTGCTGCGAAATACCTTTACCTGATTTTCATGCTTAATAACCGGCTCCTCATATCCAGAGCTGAAGTAAGAAGTCGGATTTAACTGACACCGAGGTTGAAAATTAACATTAAAAGCATTAAAAAGGCAATAATATAAGATGTCATGTTGTTCCTTTGATTGTATTAGTCAGATTTCATGTTGTGGAAACAGACTTTGTGATGTCCAGAGAGGCAAAATGGATATTGAGCATAGAGTTACACAGAAGAAGAAGGCTTTAATATTGTGTAATCAGCATCTGAAATAAATTTGTATTAATTAACAAAGGTCTACTGCAAGATGTTTTTCATTTTTTCTTCCTATTGTTGTGAATTTGTGAAAAGGATACACAATTTTTACTCTTGGGATAAAAGGAGCATAACACGTGGGCCTTGTTCATTAAAGACATCATCATTTTAGAATAGAAGAAGAATAGATTTACAAAGTCTTAATCATGCAAAATGCACACTTGTACGTCTTGTATACATGAATATGTGTCCCCGGTGTGTCAGGGAACTCACCAAGTGTCAGAAAACACAACCCTCTCTCTTTTCCTCCGTACCCAAATCTCTAAAAACGGGGCTGCAACGGAGCTGATTATTATTTGAATTTTTCTGATGTCAGAAAAGGGGTGCTCCGCATATAATGGGCAACTCTCCACCTATCAGGGGAATGAGAGACCGCTCGAAAGCGCTGGAGACGCTGTAGTACATATGCCAGGCCTGTAAGTGGCGCTGTAGTCTGCCACAAAAGCAGAATCAGCCCTTGCAAAAACAGGGCTGGAATAGAGCAAATAGAGAGGCGAAGTCACGCCCATCTACTTCCGGTCCATGGGACCTTATTTCGGAAAAATAATGTATTGAAGTCAATGGAGAGAGAAAACGTATCTTTCGATCCCGTTTGAATTGTGCCATGAATTACACATATGATGTTTGTCAATCTTAAAAAATAATTTCCATGTCTTAAAAGTCACAATTTGTCGTAAATCTGTTGAAATATAAGACTATGAAAAATACGCAACTAGAAAGACTACAAATCCCAGAGTCGCATAAGTGATGTCACAATTGTTTTCCTCCACTAAGAGATAGCTAAGATCAGCGCCATATATATAATCTATCTATATGGCGCTGGCTAAAATAAGATAACTTTAACAAGATGCCTGTGTGCTTAGTACCAGGTTGTTATTGTTAGGGAAATAATTATCCTAGACTCCTAAATATGACGTGCATGACCAACCCTGACGTCTGCTATCTCCTTTAAGGAGATAGGCTGCTTCAGCCATGATGTTGTTGTTCCCATTCTATGACCGGGCAACCCTAGGTCACAGATGGTTTATTGTTGTGGGTACACTGACACTGCCTTCTCTGTGTTTGTGGACTCCAAGGTGTGAAATCTTCGAGGCCATAAGTGTCAGACGCAAGTGACTCAGTGTTCCCAACTGTTTACGCTATCTTCTCAAATATGTTGATTACTCTCTGCGAAACCAGTTAAATGGGCTAACGAGAGAGAGGCGCTCCAGAATTGACGTGGCAACTCTACCGTGAAGTCAGAACCTCTGGCTCTTGGACTTGTGATGTGAATTCTCCGGCCGAAGCTCCAAATAAACCATCAGTGTTTGACATCAAAGCTCCTGCTCTTCCCGTGTCTCCTTCATGAGTCGGTGACTCCCACTGCATTGCTACACAGAAGTTTCCCCCACAGTTATCATACCAGCAATGGGTCTTGCTCGTTCTTTCGCTTCCCATCTGATGAAAGGACCAGGAGTGACTGGATCAAGTTAGCTACCTAGCTAGTAGCTAGCACTTTAGTTAGCATTACAGCCTTGTCATTTTTATTAGCCTTAATATGAAGTAACATTAAGTAACCCAAAATGTTAAACAGTAAGAGTAGTAGTCATATTTCGTGAACCCTTTGAAGAGTACTGTCACACCGGTGGGATCATTCTATAATACACAATTTAAGCCCGGGGGAGAAATGCTAACGCTAACATCGGCGATCGCCGATCTTTTCTACTTCATGCTATCTGCACAAATGGTTGACAGTTAATTAAGACCAGGCAGTCAGAGAATCAAAGGAAGGCAGGCAGGCAGCTTTGCATGACATTCTTCTGGACGTGTTTCATTGTGGTGATAGTGAGGGTAGTCAATAGTTTTGTTGACAAGACAGTAGTGACGGCCATCTTGGTGACGTGTGTTGTGCTGCGAGACCAGAGATGTAGTTCATTGAGCGTTTCACACAAACAAATGTGTTACTTCACAGTTTTACGACACTTTTTTTTTTTTGACTTGCAAAATTCTCTTTTAAATTGACAAACATCATATGTGTAATTCGTGGCACAATTCAAACGGGATCGAAAGATAATCTTTCTCTCTCCATTGACTTCAATACATACTTTTTTCGAAATAAGGTCCCATGGAGGTCCACCGGAAGGGGAGGGACTTCGCCACTCTATAGAGCGAAATGAGGCATGGCTAAAATGCATGATCTGTTTGGTATTTTGAAAAAAAAACTTCACAGACATGTTTTATATAGGTATGGCTCTACAATATATGTTTCAAATATAGCATGATAAGTCCACTTTAAATACTGTTGAATCTGTATCAGAAATATTTTCTTTATTAATTAACAAGAGGCGCTTTCACACCAAGTACTTTGCCGTACTTAGTTCCCAGTACTTAGTTCATCAGAACTCCGGTAGAATTCTGATCAGGCATTAGCTCCGCCTCCTCTTTTTTTCTTCTTCAAGCTAAGGACCCAACATCCGCGTTTCTCTAACAGGGCTGAAATAGAGGGATATGAGGGATGTCTAAAATGCAGGATCTGTTTGTATTTTGAGAAAAACACATACAGTAGATGTGTTTTTATATATTTTTATATATCTGAGACCCATAATATATGCCTTAAAATAGCATGATAGGTGCACTTTAAAATACAACTCTTAAATAAAAGCAAAACAGAAACAATGCAGTAAAACATGGACAATGATATCAGTGAGAATTGAAAGATAGGTTTTTAATTTGCTTTTAAACATTTCAAGGGAGTTTGCTGTTCTAAGACGGATACGTATTGATCTCAGGTACACTTCTTCTTCTTCTTCTTCTTCTTCTTCTTCTTCTTCTTCTTCTTCTTCTTCTTCTTCTTCTTCTTCTTCTTCTTCTTCTTCTTCTTCTTCTTCTTCTTCTTCTTCTTCTTCTTCTTCTTCTTCTTCTTCTTCTTCTTCTTCTTCTTCTTCTTCTTCTTCTCCTCTTTGTTGCATATTCAGGGGCTGGAGAAGAAGAGATGCATGGCTGACAGTGTTGCTAGGAGACCACACACAGCGACTATAGTGTGAGAGGCTTGATTTCACCTCCCTCCCCCATTCGAGTAGTCTGGCTGCCTTTCACTGTTTTTTTACTGTCCTCTCCACACTCACCTTCCCGTCCTCGATATTCTCCTCCATCAGACTCCAGTCTCACGGTTTTTATGTTTTTTCCGCCTAATCATATTTATCTGCAGCTCGTTTGATCCCTCAGTGACTCTCTACTTATTGGCATCCCCCATTTTTCATCAGGCCCCCCTCCTGCCTCCATCTCTCCTCCTCCTGCTTCCTCTCTTGCTTCCTCTCTCCTCATCTCTCTTCCCTGTTTGTTTCTCCGGTTCAACTGCAGCAGAGTGTCTGGTGAATCATACCGAATAAACCCAGTGAACTGTATCTTGTGTTTTAAAGAGGCCCTATTGTGCTTCTTTTTTTCATGTAAATGGTCTGCAAAGGCTAAAATCCTAAAGTTCTCTCTTATTGGCATCCCCCAACGCCTCCATTGGACTCCTTTGTTTACTTCTGTTACATAATTACATCTCGATGTAACCTTCACGCTACTATTGGCTAGTGCTCTAACACATTGTACGTGATAGGCTAAGGGGCGGGACATATCTAAGCTGTTGACCAAGCACAACGGAGCCGGCCAGCTAATCAATCAGAGCAGACTGGGCTCTGGTTTCAGACAGAGGGTGAAAAGAGGTGCATACAGGCAGTATGAGAAAAATAAAGAGCTTTTTGAACATTGAAGCATGAAGACATGTCACAGCAGAGACACTACATACTGATATGAACCTGAAAATGTGCTTAATATGTCTTCTTTAAAATCTACAGATCATACATTATTGATAAAATTAGACTTAAAAGTATTTGCACATGGAAAGTCCTTGTGATGTTTCCTGACTTTACTTTCTGTCAGGAGTTTTGCACAAGTTGTTGGGCCTCAACCCTCTCGCATGTACACATGCAAAGGTCCAGAGGTGAAATGGACCACAAAGAGCCTCCACTATTTTTTGTTTTAATACAAAATGTAGTCTTTTAACTGATTTACTCAATTTTAATTTAATATCAACACAATCTTTACATTCAATGTGTTTCAAGAGCCGATTCCCGCAGCTCTGATGCAGCTGTTTATTGTCAATACTAAGTTACAAAGTTCAATTGTGCAATATAATTCAGCCTTGGAGGGATGAAAACACAAACATCCCAGAACGGCGTGTACATAGGAGAAGATCAAGTCTGTAATAAACAAGATGTTCTGTACTATCGGCCCTTTCAATCTAATTACTTCAGCTTTGCAAAGGCAAATATATCATGAATGCTTTTTTCTGTAATCCAAAAAAGAGGCAGGTTGGCATCTTGTGTATGTCTGCAAATAACAAAGAGATGATATACCCCAAAGTAATTAAATGCAAATATGTTTCATGGAAGCATTGCCCCCTCTGTCAGTGCCAGGCCAGCGCTGTGTGTGTGACTCTCAGAGAGGCACAAGTACTCACATCCTTTACTCAGGTAGAAGTACAGATACTCGTGTTTAAAAATACTCTGGTAAAAGTAGAAGTACTGACTAAACTTCTTTACTCAAGTAAAAGTAAAGAGGGCTTTGAATTGTACTTAAGTAAAAAGTACCCATAACTAGCAGCTGTTTTAAAGAGTACCTGACCTCCCTTTATATCAATCGAACAATAATGTCATTGTTAGCTAATGAATGTTTCCATGCTGAACAACGGCACCATGACAACGTTTCCATTGGTCCCTCTTCTTTAGAGAAGACCAGGAAATGATGGATACACGGATCGTGTTCAAATCAATAGGCACGCAATGACTCTAAAGAATAATGATCACGCCACCAAACACACATTCAGACTAAAGGAACCAGCCTGTTTGGGAAATGTAACAAGTAGAAAGTACAAGTATTTGAGTTCAACATGTAACAAGTAGAAAGTACAGGTATTTGAGTTCAACATGTAAGAAGTAGAAAGTACAGGTATTTGTGTTCAACATGTAAGAAGTAGAAAGTACAGGTATTTGAGTTCAACATGTAAGAAGTAGAAAGTACAGGTATTTGGGTTCAACATGTAAGAAGTAGAAAGTACAGGTATTTAAGTTCAACATGTAAGAAGTAGAAAGTACAGGTATTTGTGTTCAACATGTAAGAAGTAGAAAGTACAGGTATTTGGGTTCAACATGTAAGAAGTAGAAAGTACAGGTATTTAAGTTCAACATGTAAGAAGTAGAAAGTACAGGTATTTAAGTTCAACATGTAAGAAGTAGAAAGTACAGGTATTTGTGTTCAACATGTAAGAAGTAGAAAGTACAGGTATTTAAGTTCAACATGTAAGAAGTAGAAAGTACAGGTATTTAAGTTCAACATGTAAGAAGTAGAAAGTACAGGTATTTGTGTTCAACATGTAAGAAGTAGAAAGTACAGGTATTTAAGTTCAACATGTAAGAAGTAGAAAGTACAGGTATTTGTGTTCAACATGTAAGAAGTAGAAAGTACAGGTATTTAAGTTCAACATGTAAGAAGTAGAAAGTACAGGTATTTGTGTTCAACATGTAAGAAGTAGAAAGTACAGGTATTTGAGTTCAACATGTAAGAAGTAGAAAGTACAGGTATTTGAGTTCAACATGTAAGAAGTAGAAAGTACAGGTATTTGTGTTCAACATGTAAGAAGTAGAAAGTACAGGTATTTGAGTTCAACATGTAAGAAGTAGAAAGTACAGGTATTTGTGTTCAAAATGTAAGAAGTAAAAGTAAAAAGTCGAAAAATTTACTTAAGTACAGTAAGGAAGTATTTGTACTCCACTACTTCCCACCTCTGGAGTGTTTCTGAGAGGAGGCTGGAGGGCAGAGCGTTCCTGAAGTGTGAAACTCAGAGGCAGTGAAAGACGAGTAAAGACCGAAGATGCAGTAAAAGCAAAAAAATCTTAAACAGCATAATTTAAATTCTGCCCTTTCTTCCACCCAAATTAGCATTTCTAAATCTTCTGTCGATAATGATCTGAATTCTCTGTCATCCTTAACCCACACTCAAATCAGCAGCATTTGCAATTACCGCATCACAGCCTGTGGCCACGTGTGTGTTTAGCATGTATGGCGGCTCTCAGTGTGTTAGTGTGATCTGTTTGCTTATGAGCACGAGTGAGGAGTCTGCAGCGTTGCATGCAGATCTGGAGAAATGAATCATGGCTCCATCTGCCTCCTGGGTCTAATGTGAGGAATCCAAGTGCCTCCTGACCCTACAGATGCTCCTGAAACAACTTTCTAAACGCTCTGGATTTATTTTGGATTTAAAGTGACTCTAGGGAATTGATCACAGCCAACTTATTGAAGAGTGAACTGCGGCCCCCCCACTGACACTTTACCTCAGCCACATCATTGACTCTATGCTTAACATTAATGCACACAATGTACACTATCTGTTTTCTTTATTTTATTCCATTTGATTTCATTCTATTGCTACGTAAATAGTGCTATATTTTACTATACATCTATTTTTTCTTTTAATATTTCTTAATGTTATTATAGTTTTCGTAAAATAGTTCTCTATCTGTGTTTTTAATTGACTTGGTGTCGCACCACGACACCAAGTAAAATCCCTCATACGTGTCAACCTACCTGATTCTTCTTCTTGTGTCAATCTGTAAAATGCTATGCTTGCAGTTTGATTATGAACATGCCTGCAGATGTAAGATGAATATATTCTGGTTCTTTAAGCTAATTGCACACCAACCCTCAGCTCATAATGCGGCAATTGCAGTGCTGCCAGATCCCCAAAAACCCAAATCAAAGTGAACAAAAGCCCAACCCACAGTCGCAGTTCCCTAACCTGATTAACATCGAGTCAGCAAGCATGGCAGCAGCATCGGTCGAGGTTGCGGTGAGGGTTGAGGTTTACAAGAATAGCAGTCGCACGCTGACACACTGGATGGCACACTGGGCCGTGACTAAAGCATCACACACAGATACACATCTCCACATGTTGCCTGGACCAGGTGACGGAGCCTGATGCTGCCAATTATTCTCTTTACAGGGAAGATGGTTGAGCTTTTTTCCTAACAATAAGGATGTGGTGAAGTAGATGCTAGGTGTTGTTTAAGTGGTCCTGAATGTGTACAGAATGAAAACAGATATTAAACTGCTGGAAAATGTTACTGTCATGGCCTTTTTCCTGATGCTTGCATCTTTAGTCAAAGGGTATAAAAGCAAAATCCAGAGCTTATTCAAGATTCAAAGCTTTTATTGTCATTTGTACAAAGCTACAGTGTTATGACAATGAACAGCTTAGGTCGCAGGCTCCTTCAACAGTGCAACACAATAAAACAGATCAAATAGTCCAAGTAAATACAAATATAATATAATAAGTTAAGTTAAACTGGATGCAAATGAAGCTTCATTGTTGGGAAATGCAAAAATTGAAAATGTCTAAAGCAGATTACATCATTTTGTTTTATAGTGTTTTACAGAACATATTGCAGTATGAGATCTCGAGACCGGAAATCTAAGTGTGTCATTCGGTCAATTTTAAGATAGCCTGCTGATGAAGTGGTTTCCACATTTCAAACTAAGAGCAAAGCTACCTCCAGTGAGCTTTAGTTAGCGGTTTAGCAACAAGTAAAGCTTTCTGTCCATCAGGAAGTCGAGGCAGAGCAGCCAGAGGACACTAGAGGGAAAACCAAATAATGTTCTCCATCAAATAAACCAACAACAACTCAGTGCCGTCAAGCCTTACACACTTTCCCCAGGAGAGTGTATCCTACATCCCGCTCCCCCAAGTTACATAGTGGAGAAAAAAAGGGGCCTGGGGCACAAAGTGCGACTGACAGAGACACCATTCCCCCTTTTACAAGTCTGTGTAGCATCAAAATGATTCTGAAGCTATAGTTATTCTAAGATAAAAAAACATAATGTTGCTTTAATGCATCTCATATAAAGTGACTGCTTCAGTTTGAGCACCAACAATGCGGTAACTCAAAGCAAACTGATGAAGCACTGAAGATAATGCTCCACTGTACACCAGTATAAGAAACCCGTCAAACTCTGTTGCTATTTGTGATGGAAAAACACTGGGAACATGCATCAGCTGACAGCTGTGCTTTTCTCAGCCAATTGAGTTGCACATTCATATTCTCCAGTATAAAAACATTGGTCCTCAGATATCTGCCCCACAACAAGCTTCTCATGGGGAGTGTGAGTAGGAAGCTGTGCCTGCGCTACATATGACAAACCACATTACTGTGTGGATACAGACAGGCTTAGCTAGGCCATCCCAGGGCCTGCAGCCAGAGACGCTCCGCAGCTGAGTTACCATGCTTACTCAAATATTCATAACTGCATAAGGAAAGTATAAATAGTTCTTCTTGTGATACACTAGAGGTTTGGGTTGAACAAAACTGCAAACTCCTTCATCATGCATCACCGTGTCTCGTCTCTGAAGGCTGCCAGTCGGAGTAATGGGCAGCGTTGTTCCAAATGACACGGTGAGAATGATAAGCAATGATTCCCCTAAAGTTCTGCCTAGTAATTTGGGTTTGATTCTTCGGGGTTCAATGTGCGTCGCCACATCACAAAGTAATCACTGTCAACTTGCAAGTAGGTTGGGAAGCTGTTAAACATGTTTTTGTAAATGATTAATGAGCTGAAACGTTGCCCTTGTTTCTTCTTGTTTAGGTGAGTTGGCGGAGGCTGCCTCTGACATACATTCCCCTCTCGCGGGTCTTCTTCTATACCATGAGCTCGGGCTCTGCCCAGGATGTGGCAGTCGAGCATTTCCTGCGTGACATAGAGAGGCGAAGCAAGCGGCTGCACTGCGCTGTGATTGGCTGCGAGGAGGAGCGACCCCGCAGCGACATGAACCTGCTGTATCGTAAGAGCCGTCTGGACTGGAGGCAGAGGGACCAAGAAGGAAGTAAAAAGAGGTGAGAGGATGAGCCTCAGGAGCTTTGCATATATGGGATTACATTAGGGTTCAGTTCAGTGCGGATATAAACCTCTTAGCTGGCATGAATGAATTTCATTTCCCAAATCTTAATACCAGCCACAGTTCACGGAGTCACAGGGGTCGCCGGAAAAGTCTTTGACAAATTTGCATAGCCGAACTTCATAATGAACTTATTTTCTCGGAGGAGATAAACCACTATAATGTCAGATGAAATGTCAGAGGGCAAAAGGGGCAGAAACTGATGAAACAGAACATTAAATAGAGTAATTCGTCTCTATACACTAGAGATGACTTTAATCAGAGGGTCTAACCTTTAAGCTTTAGAGGGAACATTTGTTTTTATTCACAGCAATGTATTACACCAATGTAGGTCAAGCATGAAGAGTCCAATGAATGAATGAAAACTTTATTACAGACTCAGGGTCCAGAGAATGAAACAAATGTAGTGGTGATTTCCCCTTTAAGAGACCCTATTATGCTTTTAGGGTTTCCCTTTCCTGTAGTGTGTTATAGGTTTGTATGCATGTCAATGGTCTCTCCCGCACCGTTACATATGTAATACTTGCGCTTCTATATAGCGCTCCAACCCATTGTACGTGATATAGGTTAAGGGGCGGGACATCTCTAAGCTATTAATCAATCACAACAGAGCAGACTGGGCTCTGGTTTCAGACAGAGGGTGAAAAGAGGTTCTCCAGCACAGGCAGTATGAGAAAAGCTTTTTGAACATTAAAGCAAGGAGACATGTCCCAGGAGAGACACTAAATATGAACCTGAAAACGAGCACAACATGTCCTCTTTATTCTTGTTACATAGTTCAAATAAGTTAAAAGCTTAAACGTCAGAGGTCAGATTATCAAACGGTTTACAGATAACTTTTAAGGTTCATGATATGTTGTTTTCACCTCATTAATCATGTCCCGACCTTTAGAGGGGGCTCGACCCACAGGTTGGGAGTCACTGGACTAAACTAACACAACAACTATCGAACCTTCACCAGCTACAACAACACATCTTAATTAATGCAGCTCTAATAACAATCTGAATGTATACTCATTTAACATTGTTGTCAGCAATTTCTCTAAATATAACGATGTATTATAGTTGCTGATATGAGACCTAGGATTAATCATAACTTAATCATAAGTAAGTGTTTTGGTGATTTTTGTATTTATAGTAAAATAAGAATTCTGAATACTTGTCCCCCCCCCCCCCCCAGCCTTTCTGCACTGTTTCCGTAGGATTTGAGTTGTTAAAAAACGGGAAGCTGGGTGTGTTTGTGGCTCTTATTTCTCCACAATACCAACAATACCAACAATACCAACAATAACAACAATATCAACAATACCAACAATAACAACACGGTGAGCTGCTGATGCTTTAGGTCCAGCTTCTCTCTTTGGACGTCTTCCAGCAGAAGTGAAAAGTAATCATTATAAATCACAACACAGACTAAGTGTTCGTTAATAATAATAATAATAATCCAAATGATAATAATGATAATGCTGATAATAAGTAATTACATGTGTTTAAACCAGATTTTACACACTGACAGAATCAAAACTCTATTCTATTAGAAGGTATTCAAGCACCCTACAAAGGTAAACAAAACAACACCACACTGAACCACATTTTGGTCGTTGTTTTGAAAAGTGTTTTTGCTGAGGGATCTCGTGTATCTGTGCCTGTGCTTCGGGACAAGAGTGGAGATATGAGTCACCCATAATTCACCATATTCGCAGAGGAGAGGAGAGAGGGGGGGGGTAGCTTTAAGGACGGGACCTCGGTTTGTTTTGAAGCGTCGTCCAGCGCTTTCTGACTCACAGCGGTAATTGGAGGCAGCAGAAATCAACGTCATGGCAGCATCAAGCCAGTGGAGGTGGAGAGCAGAGAGAGGGACACAAGACATGATGATAACAATAATAATAAAGCTTTATTTATACAGCAATTTACACACGGCATCTATTGCACGTCTGTCCGTCCTGGGAGAGGGATCCCTCCTCTGTTGCTCTCCCTGAGGTTTCTCCCATGTTCCCTTTAAACTGTGGGTTTTCTCTGGAAGTGTTTCCTTGTACGATGTGAGGGTCTAAGGACAGAGGGTGTCGTATTGTCATACTGATATTCTGTACACACTGTGAAGACCACTGAGACAAATGTAACATTTGTGATATTGGGCTATATAAATAAACATTGATTGATTGATACACATGCAGCTCAAAGTGCTTTACAAAATGACACATCACAAGTTAAAAACAAACAACAAGAAATTCCCCTCAGATTATTTGTTGAGAACTTTAAAGGTACAAGGAGGTAAATATAACATTTGATCAGGTTGATAGACACAAGGAGGTCAAAGGTATGATAATTCAAATAAAAATAAATAATGGTTTCTCTCTGACAGGTAAGACACAAGACAACTGAGTCGATGCAAGTGAACATATAGGTACAACAGAAATAGATTCAAACCTATAAAATCAATAAAACAATATAAAATTAGGTGAATAATAAAGAATAAAATAACATTTAAAGTGGGGGGTTGCTAATAAAAAGCTAGTGATGACATGAGTGAAGAAAGAAGAGGTGAGAGGCAGGACATGACCAGGGATGATCAGAAACAGGATGGAGGAGGAAGAGGAGGAGGAGGAGGGACGGTCGAGGAAAGACGAAGGAAGCAAGGGCACTCACTGGAAAAAATGCTGCTCCAAAAACAAGTTGAACAAATCATTAAAACAAGCTGTTTTCACTTTTAATAAGTACATAAATCTGCCAATAGAACAAGAGAACATTTGCCTGGTAAGATTTCTTTGAAATAAGACGGGATATTTAGATAAACCAGATCTTGTAATTAGCTGGGAGAACTCATTTTGAGCTATATTTGACCAGAATCAGGAAATGTTGTTACAATATGAGCCGCAAATGCTCAAAGGTTTTCTGTTTTCTGATGTTAGTTGGTGATTTTCAAAATAGGATGTTTTGACTTAGCAAGATGATGCATTCTCTAAAAACAAGACCCGATATCTGACTGCAGTGGTACTTCTGAAGTTATTATGTCTTATGGTGTAAAGACATATTCTGACTAGATACTTGGTAAGATTTAGAGTTTTTGTAGAACTGGTAGACAGTTTGAGATCTCATGGCCCTCAGGAGAGAAACCACATCTTATAAATAGAGACAACTGTGGAGATGCTGAATGGTAAATAGGTGAGTTTTGAGTTTAAAATAGAGTTTTCGTTTGGCGCTAACACAAGCAGACAGAATATTCCCAGTAGTGACGAGCGGTGGAAAAACACCTCGCTGACAGATGACGTTTTTCTCCTCACGCAGAATTCTAAAACTGGTGTGAACGGGTGAAGTCTGACACATTTGGTGCGTATGCAGACATGTGGAGAGGCTTGGGGAGAAACAGGTTGCATGTGTAGGGTAATCAGAATTACCCTGAAGGTTTTTAGGATGATGTGAAATAGATATAGCTAAGTGTTTTTGGTTTTGAAACAGAGGTAAGATTCTCCTTTACCTGATATTCCAAATCACTATTGTATTTCCAACTCTATTTCAAGACGAACAGAGAATCACTCTTATCTAACCCTTAAAGAGGAACGTTTTCTGCTCATGTTCTGCTTAGAGATGTCCCGCCCCTTAGCCTATCACATACAATGTGTAATATAGTTATGTCACTATACAGAAGTAAACAAAGGAGTCAAAGCAAGACCAACACGCACAGAAACCTGCAGTACATAACACACCAGAGGAAAGGGAAAACCCCCAAAAGCATATTAGGCCCTTTCTCAATGATCTTGAGTACATGGTTTACAGCAGCTTCAGGTCTTGAACTTTCATCTTGAACATTCCTCCCCGAAATGAATGATTTTAATTCATTCAGTTCAGGGATGAATGTATTTGGAAAAGATAGCTCACAGCTGTCATGGCAGGGAAATGTGAATATATTCCTTGCCTCATAAACAGATAGAAACAGCCTTTGTAACAAAAATAAACGCAGTATTATCCATGTTGTTATTCATTGCAGTGATAAGAAAGATAAGTGCTAACTAACATGGGTCGTAGGTCGCTTTAGGGCAACAAAACAGGGGTGTGTGTGTGTGTGTCACAGGCTAGCACACAATAATAGTCTTAACAGAATCAATAGATACATCTTGTGCTTTATTGCTTTGAGTCAAACCGGCAGGCATTTCTTGACTTTTTATCTCGTTCCTACTGGTGAAGGAAATCAGATCAGCTTCAAACCACACTAGAGACAACCCATAACTTGAGGCAATCAATTAAAATGGCGTGTATTGTGTCAAATATGTCCGAAAGGTCCAACAGAATGAGGACAGCTTCACACCAGAAAAAAAACAACACATGACTGAACAAGTTCTGTTCAAACTTTGCCCCCAAAAAGGTATAATTGAAGTAGGACGGTAGCTACAGTACTTAATGACCTAAACTGGCTTTCTCCTGCAGGAGCTTTCACAGTCTTAAAGCTTTTGGTACTATCTCGCACTCTAAGGAGGAGAAGGTATTCAAGAGTCTGTCTAAAGATACCTCTAAGAAAGGTGTTGGCAAAAGAGTTCTCATACCGTTGTTGTGTCTCTGCCATTCTTGGGTGAACTGTAAGCTTTGTTAGAAATAATTTGGAGATAACTCAATTTGTATGCAGACAGATATATCTCCGGACAAATGTCCTATCCAGGGAGTTACTTCTAGTGAGTCTTGAAGGCAAACATGTCCCCCCAAGTTTCAGTCTTTATGCTAAGCTAGGTGCAGTTTCACTTTCTCATTAATGTCCGCCTTGCTCCACATAAAGCTGCTTATTACACCGCTGCATACTAAATAGGCGTGTGGTGCAGTGGGTTGTGCGTTGGTGTTGGGATCAGGGGGTCACAGGTTCAAACCCCACTGCAGTCAGCATGTTGTTGTGTCCCTGAGACACTTCACCCCAGATTGCTCCTGTGGGGATTGTCCACAGTATTGAGTATGTAAGTCGCTTTGGATAAAAGCGTCTAACAAGTGACATGTAATGTAATAAACCAACTACTTGACTCACAATGTATAATGATTTTAGTGATTTGAAAATGGTTGGATTGCTTCCGCTGAAATTACTTAAAATGACTGATCAAGGTTTTCTTTAACTTGCAAGTCTTTCTTTTTCAATTAACCAGTCTTTTAACTCTGAGTGTCTGTCTTCTTCTCTGACATCCTTGGGCTGTTTTGCTTTTCTTTACTATAGTATAGTGACAGTTTTAACAATCCAAGATGTTGTTCTCTCCAAACAGCAGAAATAGAAATGAATACTCAAAAAGTAACCCGCAGTGATTTCTGATGGTAAACATCAATGATTGTTGACCACAGCTGGCATTGACCAAACATATTTCATCGTATTGATATGACTGCACATAGTCCCTTGGTCTTTCTTAGCAGCAGTGTGTTAGTGAACAACAACCTCTGGAATGTCTTAATCGACCAATCAGAATCGAGTATTAAACTAAGCGGTGTAATAATATGAATTGAGTACACGAGGAAAGAGAAGCAAAGAAAGCGGTGAGAGTCCATGAACTTTTAAATCAGCTGATTCTTTGTTCTTGGTTTGGAGACACATTCGGTCTCATCCTCTGCTCTGGGCTCATTTTGTCCCTTTTAGTATGTGGATTGTGAGCAGTCACAAGCACGTCTTCACGGGCATTCAAGGGCACAAGCATACTCGAGATGCAAACACACTTAAAAACCCGCATTCAGACACACTGAGTGGACGAGGAAGAAAATAGGAGCGTCAGTGTTCTCCCTGATGCCTCAGTTTATCCCATGTTTTATTCCATATTGTATTCCATTCTATTTCTCTGTGAATACTGCTATATTTTACTATATTTTTGAATGTTATTATAATTTCTTATAATAGTTCTCTATCTGTGTTTTTGAATTTCTGTTTGACTTTTATGTATGCACCATGACATCAAGTCAAATTCCTCGTACGTGTCAACCTGGTAACAAACCGGTTTCTGCTTCTGCTGCCAGCCATGTTGACTGAGCTCCAGTTGTTCTCCTGTGCTTCACTGCCTCACTACTGATCTGAAAGAGAGCACGGCGTGACCCTCAGTCATGTGCCGACATCATTTACAATAATGAATTGCTTACACTCGGCATGATTGCATTTGAGTTGTTTAATTACATACTCAGAAACACAATTTCTTCCAGCCTCAAACGTATAGACACAGATGTGGAAATATCCAGATGTGCTCCCTGTGGCTGAGAGCTGATCAACATAAAGCGGAATAAGAATCAGCCTGATGAAGCTCTGATTTCTCCCTGCATTACTGCAGTGGATTCTAACATTATACTCTCTGTGATGATTGCTATCGGGATGTTAAGAGCATTCCATGGAATATAACAAAACGTGTATCTCGAGCCGGTTTCTCAAACTTACCTACCCCCACCTTTAAGCTCACATTATTTTATGAACATATAGATTCACAAGAAGAACAAATGAACCAAAGAAAGTGAAAACCATAAAGCAGATTCAGGCAGTAGGCGTATAGATTCACACTTAATGGTGGACATAAAAAAAACGTCATCTGTGGAAGCCGTGGTGCTGTAAAAAGCACGACCAATCATCTGAACCGGCCCGGCTAAAATAACTGGATGGCCTACCTGCCTGTCAGCCTTCCATCTGTGCACAAACTTATCTCGTGCCCTCATTGGTCATGTGCGCGTTCGTGTGTGTTGGAGGAGGGGCTCTGTAAGGAAGTCTGAAGGAAGGGGCAGATTTTTTTCGGCTGCGTACTTTCAAATTCTAGCGCACTCGAGCTGGTTTCTCCATTCTTACCTACCCTACCTTTAAAGTATTAGCCTACAGAACAGTACAGTTTACAGAGAGGAAATACAAATCTGATTACGTCTATTTTTTTTTCCTTTCGGCACCCTGATTACGTAGACTAACAAGTTACTCCCAAAGCCTGCTTAACTTGTGCTGCTGTGGGTTGAACCACCAATGCAGCACCTTTCTCTAAAACAGAAGCAGGCAGAGGGTTATCAGAAGCCATTTTGTGAGCCTTTTGGTGAATTCAACAAGGCATCAAGACTTGATTAGCTTGTTGCTAATGCTGTTGTTGTTGTAAATGTCATTTTTTGTTTTGATTTCTCTTACATGACTATGCACTGCAACATTTGTTTTGTTTCTGTAATTATTTATTTTACTTGTTCGAAATAAATGTATCAATCAATCAAGACTTGAGGCACTGACACTAATGCCTGGACAGGGCTGGACTTCAACTGTAAGCAATTTAGCATTTTTTAATTTTTTATTCTGGTTTACAATCCCCTATTATTTCACCTCATTTGAGGCTCTCAGGTTTTTCTGATGCCCTTCAGAAATTGAAATGTGAATTTAATCACTTTATTTTTCCCTTTTGTAAAGCCATGGAATTGCATAGGCGTCTTTGAGTTTCATGAAAAGCGCTATAAAAGTCCCATGTATTATTATTATTATTATTATTATAATGGGTCGTACAGTCTTAATGAAATAAAAGATGTTTCATAGATTATTTCCCCATTTTTATTTCAGTTTTATTCCACTAAAGAATGCAATCTCATCTTGTTCAGTTTGGTATAACACTGCAATATTTCTTGTCTGCTTTTTTATCTTCGACAGTTATATTTATGTTTGCGGGAGCTCGGGTCATTGATGTTTTCACAGACAAAATATCAAATGCATGAAAATCACAACTGTTCCCATGGAAACAGATGCTTTTGGCAATCATGAGAGGAGACCACAGATGTCGGCCGAGGCTACGAAAAATAAGGGAATTCCAGCAGTGCAGTGTTCACTACGAGCACTTTGCTTTTTGACGGGGGAATTGATTTCCTAATTGAATGTGTTTGAGGATGAAGCAGATGTGGAGGAATTCAGATGGAAAGATATGTGGATGTGAAACATGGAAGAGCCTCTTGGGCTTTCCCCTTTGCAGTAAAAAGCCCTGCAAGCATCTCTTTGCTGCACAGGCGATGTTTGATGACCACAGAGAAAGTGAGGAAAAAGGGAGGTCAATATAAAGCATGATACATGATTATTCTTTGCACTTAAAGGTCCCATGTCATGGCCATTTCTACTGATCATATTTCCATTGTTGAGGTCTACTAGAATAGATTTATATTGTGCAATTTTCCAAAATCACATTGGTTTCTCATACAGCATCACTGTATAGTATGTGTATTCACCCGGTATTCACTCTCTGTCCTAAACGGCTTGTTGGAGCTCCTGCCCCCCCTCCCTGTGAGCTCAGTGTGCTCTGATTGGTCGGGACGTTGCGAGGCTCGTTGCGAGGCTCGTTGCGAGGCTCGTTGCTGCTCGCCGCTGCTGAGAGGAGCGGACAGGTTTCCAGGTCGGCGATACAGCGAGACACAGCGATACTCATCCTGAGCACACAAACACTCACAGCCGAAGTAAAAACAGTGTGGCTTGATATCGA
This sequence comes from Gymnodraco acuticeps, assembly GCF_902827175.1. Classification (NCBI taxonomy): domain Eukaryota; kingdom Metazoa; phylum Chordata; class Actinopteri; order Perciformes; family Bathydraconidae; genus Gymnodraco; species Gymnodraco acuticeps. Next base: position 263,823 of record NW_022989877.1, on the reverse strand, counting down.
GTAAGAAAAAGGTTTATAACGCTGTGAGAATGGGTCTGCAGAGAGTATTTCTCCGCGATCCCAACTCGTCTATTACCAGCGTTCAGGGAGCTCTATGCAAGTTAATGGGACTGCCTGTTAGTTAGCCAAGGGATCCTGGTGTGTGAGGTGCTCCCGGATTGGTCCATTTGTTGTTGATTTGGATGTTCACACGTCACAGGAAGCAAACAATGGAAAAAGAGAAATCTCCAACGAGGCGTTCTGGGGCAGCATAGACAGGTATGTTCTGTGTTAGAGTTGTACAGTGCTACAGGGTGTACTTTGAGGGTTTGTGACTCTGCAGACCATTTATATGCAGAAAAACCTTCATAATACACAAGGGGACGGGTAATAACCGGAAAAGCATGACATGGGCGCTTTAAAGAGGACATATAATGCTCAATTTCAGGTTCATATTTGTATTTAGTGTTTCTCCTGGGACATATCTCCATGCTCTAATGTTCAAAAAGCTCTTTATTTTTCTCATACTGCCTGTGCTGCAGCACCTCTTTTCACCCTCTGTCTGAAACCAGAGCCCAGTCTGCTCTGATTGGTTAGCTGGCCGGCTCTGTTGTGATTGATCAACCGCTTAGAGATGTCCCGCCCCTTAGCCACGTATAGCTACGTATCACGTACAATGTGTGTGTCGCACTAGCCAATAGAAGCACACGTGTTAATTAGTGATGTCACTATGTTCCTTGAGGAAACAGAGGAGTCCAATCGAATCGAGGCATTTCAGGCAGGAGGGGGTGGTGGGGTGAAAGAGAAACTAACCTTTGCCGATCATTCACATGTATTATATATTTAACTCTCTTTAAATTTGATGTCCTAATGCTTTCATATCTCTCTTCCATCCTCCTTCCCAACCCTTTCGATGCAGTTCCAACCAAAGTGACCCTTCAGCCACCGTTGGCAAAGTCAGAGATTTGGCGTCTTTCCGCCGCCACTTCCGGATGGGTTTCATGACGATGCCGGCGTCCCAGGACCTGTCCCCTCACTCGTGTGCCTCCGCCATGGCCCCGCGCTCACAGTCCTGCCACGCTGTAGGGGCCGGGGATAGTCTGGAGAACGGAGATGACTCTGACACCCAGTCCCAACATGGCGGCCGCTGCCCCCCCACCAAACCCAAACGTCACCCCAGCACTCGCCTCAGCACCTCGTCCAGCGACGGCAGAGGACTCGGTGACACGCCGCCCCCATCGTTCTCTCACTCACACAAACACTCAGAGAAGAAAAATTGTAAGAAATGTGTTTCCCGGTGCATTTTCAACATAGTATATTGTTGGGAAAATACTGAATGTCCTCTTCCAATATCAGCGTAGCACATGATAACAAAGGTATCCCAACTGTAGCTCAGTACATGACAGGATGTATGATGACCTAGAAGAGCATCAGGACTGTTTTAGGCATAATAGCTATGTGATTAACATGATGATTCAGCCTCTATGGAGATAGACATATGACAAGCATGATCATTTCTGACGTGGAGCTAATCTGAAGTAAACATTGAAGACTGCTTTCTATTCCTCCATCTTGTGACTGTGTAACTCCCTCTCTTGGATATCAGCATGTGAAGGACACTGTTCAGGAAATAGTTGATGCTCTGTATGTGATGACTACTTCCATTCTTGCCAGGATAATAAATACATGCATCCTGATTATTGAAGCTCAAGCTTGTGACTAGTGATGTTTTTCTAACATAAATTATTCATTCTTAATGACCTGTATTTTTCTTTCCCCCTACAGCCATGAAGAAATCTGACTCTGGAGACATGGGAGGAAAGAAGGTGCCTCCTTTAAAACCCAAGAGAAGTCCCAGCACCCAGCTCACCTTCGACTCTCTTCCTCCACGTGTGCCTCATTCTGCCGCATCCTTACCTTTCCAGGCAGACTCTCAGATCCAGCCTGGAGACAGGGATGATGAGCCGGTGTATATCGAGATGGTGGGCCAGGTGTTCACCAGAGAAAGCCAGACGGCCACCCCCCACCCTGTCACCCCGGTGGCCACCACTCCTGACTCTGACTCGGACCAGAGTGAGGCCATTTATGAGGAGATGAAATACCCCCAGCACGAGGACAGACCCTCCCACAGACACCCCCTGTCCAAACATGAGAAAATGAAAAGCTCTAAACACTTCCATGTCACCCCTTCCTCCTCCAGCAGCTCCTCCTCTCTACCACGCCCTTCCTCTTCCTCTCCTTCCTACTCCAAACCCAAAGCCACCGTGTCCATCTCCCATTCGTCCCCTCTTCCCTCCTCTGCGTCCTCCACCCCCGTCCCCCAGGTCCTCTCCACCAGTCCTCACACTCCCCGAGCTCCCACTCCCTACCTGCTGCAAGGGAGTAAATCCGACAGCGAGTCCAACACAAAGATCCCGGCCCCTTTCCCAAATCTCCTCCAGCACCGACCCCCGCTGCTTGCCTTCCCTCAGCCAGCGGCAGCCTCCAGCGGGGTCGGGGTGCAAAACAAATCGTCCTCTGCTAAAATGGGAACTCAAACATCCAGCGTGACGACCCAAGCCAGCTCCTCCTCGACTTCTTCTATTGTTCCCTCGTCGGGCTCCAAGGAGTCGTCGGGAAGAAGTGAATCGCAGCAGGACAAACACAGCAAGGACTCTCAGCTGGGACCGGCCCCCGGACTGAGAGCCAGAAGTCACTCCACACCCCTGCCTCCCTCCTCCAAGTCCACCTCCCCTTTCTCCCATCACCACCACCACCCTCACCATCGCCCTTCGCACTACCATCACTATCGCAAACCAGAGAGAGGAGATTCCCCCGCTCCGCTGAAGGGCAGCTCTCAGAACCAGTCCACGGTCCAGACCCAGACCTCGAGTACAGGAAGGGAAGGCAAGTCTGTGAGCTTCCTGTTGAAATCTGACAAAGAAGGGAGGGACAAGGATAGGGATAGAGATAGAGATAGAGACAAAGATAGGGATAGGGACCGGGACAGGGATCGAGATAGAGATAGGGGTAGGGACAGGGACAGGGAAAGAGACAAGGAGAAAGACAGAGATAGGGATAAGGACAGAGAAAGAGATAGAGACAGGGATCGGGTTAGAGACAGAGATCGGGATAGAGACAGGGATCGGGATAGGGATGGAGGCCCATATTCGTTACCGATGGACCACACTATCTCCACGTCTCATAGCAGCTCCAGCTCCACCCCAAAGCCTCTGTCCTCGTCCAAGCGTCCTCACTCTCGCCCCCATCTTCGCTCTCACACTCCTCACGGCCTGCCAGCGTACAAGCCCCCCTCCTCAGACAGCCCTCTGCTGTGGACCTACCCCTCTGGTGGTTTCCGGAGACCACCGGCGTACGAGAGCCTGAGAGGAAGTTCTCACACGCCGTCTCTCCATCAGCCCTCCAGCCTCGAGGGGGCGTTCAAGAGCAACGGTGGCTCTTCGTCCCTCCATTCGAAGGTTGGCTTCATGCCCTGGGACAGCAGTGCCAGCTTAGCAGCAGATGAGGAATCGTACTGGCCTATGCAGAGGAAACTGTCCTTCAGCCATGGGAGCAGAGAGACAGAGAGTAAGTCAAGGTTCAAGGCTTTTATTGTCATTTGTACATAGCTACAGTGTAGATATATCAATGAAAATCTTAGGTCACAGGCTCATCCAACAGTGCAATACAATAACACAGATAAAGTAGGATAGAAATAGTGCAAGGAGAGTCTATATACAAGTAATTGGAATATGATATACTGGGTTTATAAATTGTAAGTTGCAAACAGATGAATGTTATGGATGTTCTTTCAAACGTTCAGGTGTTTAACAGTCTTATGGGAGGAGCCAAAGTCAGAGGTCATTTGGAGTTCAGATCCAGTATTGAGGCTTTTCAAAGGAGCTTAAATACTCCTTGAAATATTCATTCTGTTTCCTCCCCAATGTCTCAGAGGATGAAGGTCGTGCGTGGAATGGCAGCGCTGATGCCCTCTTACGCATGGATAAAGAGGACATGTGCATAGGGTCTCGAGGAGGACACTCGGGCATCCCAGTGCACTTCAGCTCCAGCAGGGCGCACGCTCACAGCGAGTCTTTGGCTGGCATGGACAGCAGCTCGGGGTTCAGAGCGCTGCCCAGACTCGGCCTGCCTCTTCCCTGCCAGACTTTTCCTGCCTGTCGCAATGGAGGTAATTTAAAGGTCACCTATTATGCAAAATCCACTTCTTCATGTCTCTTCTACATCAACATGTGTCCCCTCTGTGGTAAGAGACTCTGACATTTTCAGGAAAAAAGATTCTCTCACTTTTTGTCCTGATTTACATAAAAACCTGTCTGAAAATGAGCTGATCAGATTTTGGCCACTTTATGATGTCATAACGATGTTTTGGCCAATCACCAACCAAGGTAACCCCCCCCCCTTATCACCTGAATCTCCTCCTAGAGCACCATTGAGTTCTTTCTAACCAAATATCTCTCAGAGGGGCGTGGGGAGGGGCTCCTTATTTTCATCTAAAGAGAATCAACACTTTTGAAACAGGGCTGAAACAGAGGGGATTATGGGATGCTGCAATGACCTGTTTGGTGTTTGGAGCCGAACACTTCAGAGACATGTTTGTATATATCTGAGACCTATAATATATTGATGAAAAACCGTATAATAGGGGACCTTTAACTTAGTGTTTATAATCTTCTCGTCATAGCCTCTAACCACACCATCCCGTTTAGAGAGGAACTAGCAGTGGGTGAATATGGGGAATCTTCTGCTGGCTCTGTTGTTGCTCAGCTCTTAAACTTGTGAAAATCAGAGAAGACCTTCCTCTCCTCCGACTAACAGCTCAATGCATCTTCTTGGACTGAAGTTAGCCTTGAAGCTTGTTTTCTCTTTGTCAGTCTATTTGCATTTTAACTCAAGGCCTTCCCTAGAAACAGAGAGGCGCTGCTAAAATTGAAAATCAGTGCAATACTTAACTTGAAGCATGCCAACGTCTCTGCATACATACATTAATGACCCCCGGTCCCATTTAATAGAGTTTATAATGTACGGCATGACAAACCAGGTTGTTAAAAACACTTTATCATTTAATTCAGTTTAGTATGGGCTAACGGACTGTACAGATATCACCTGATGATTAAAGGGAACTGGTCAGAGTGCAAACATCACCCAAGCTACCTGTAATCAACTTTATAACGGTATAACCTTTTTCCCTTGTGTTACATTTATTTTGTAACAGTGCAAATATATCTGTAGAAAACTGAAGCATCATCATATTCTGAATAACACACAATTATGGCAATTACAGATTAGCATCACTAAAATGTTTACATTTCACATAGCTGTAATAGAAATCTGTATACAAGAAAATATGAGATATACAGAAAACAGTTAAACATCGAAATGTAATAAACAAATCTCTGTAATGTGCCTATTGTTCAACAGTATAAGGTTAGTTTATACTTGTCTTGTTACTAAAGGAGCATGTTGTACAAAATATCTGTCTCATGACACAGTTGCAGTTAGAATTTCACACCTCTACGTATTATAATGACAAGTTGTATTCCTGTTCTCATTAGCAGGCACACAGAGTAATATGTGTTTCTTTGCAGAAGTGGGGCGGCTGGGCCGCTCCTCCTCTTCTGCCGGAGTGAGACAGGTGGGTGGAGGAGACGTCCAGAGACAGAGCAGCCTACCAGCTCGAGAAGCCCTGAATCAGGTTAATATACAACACCCAGCCGTATAAATATAGACTCTATTCAATGTAACCATGGTAGATTTGGGAGTGAACATTAATATTGGTCTCATTATTACTTCCCCTTCTGCTAGAGACAGTGCTCATGCAGATCTATTTATAGCTGCTAGATATGCCCACTGAGCAGAATAAGGCTCAGGCCTGCCTCAGAACGATCAGAGCTGCAAAGGTATTTGACGCAGGCGGACATGTAGTCAGAAAATGGGAGAGAATAGAGGATTCGAGAACATGCTGTACTGTGTTTTGGAGTGATGAGCTGCAGTCTTCCAGCATGCCCAGATTCTAGCTGCATAGCAAGTGCTGACGCAGTTTGAGTGTGCTGCAGAGACGGTCTTCATGCGGCTGGCTGACCCTCCTTCAACCTGTGATAGATGAAGCAGCGCTGCATTCTCCTGGCTGGCCACAGGAACTGCAGTTTTATTCAACATGTGCTAGGATTGTCTGCAGTGAGCATGCATTTGTATTCATGAAATCCAACATAAATTCACTCTACTTTTTTCCAATTCATCCAGCTCCACGGTCTGGCCCAGCCTCAAGTGCCCTGCAGTCCGGGCGTGTCTCGGCAGCAGCAGCAGCTCCAGCTCCACCAGCAGCAGCTGCAGTTGAAGCAGAAGCTCCAGCAGCTCCAGCAGCAGCACCACCTTCAGCTGCAGTTCCAGCAGCTCGCCCAGCTGGCTCAGGGACACCCTCCTGTGGGCGGGGGCTGCTCCACCTCCGCCTCGCAGAGCCAGAGAGACGGCAAGCTGCTGGAAGTCATTGAGCGTAAACGCTGCCTGTGCAAAGAGATCAAGGCCCACAGGCGCCCTGACAAAAGCCTGTGCAAGCAGGACAGCATGCCCATCCTCCCTAGCTGGAGACGGACACCTGAGCCCCGTAAGACTGGCACGCCGCCCTGCCAGAGGCCGCAGGCCGTAGTTTGGGACACGGCGATCTGAGGGGGATAGACAGGGCTGCTAGTACAGCTCTGAAGAGACTCAACACACACATGAGGTGAAGATGAGGAGCAGTTAATAAGAACGGAGAGTCAAATGGGTTTAGGATCAAGATAATTCTTGCTTTTATTGTGAGATAAACTGAACAGTAACGTAGATTACTGGAAACTATGAACTCATTTGGGGGGGACAGAGGTGAGGAAATGAAGTATTACAATCAGACTAAATTCATCTCTTACCCGGGTGATTTGTACTTGCTCTGTGTCCTTGATGTGTTCTAATTGCCAATGCTTTGTTGCCACAAAACGCCAGTGTTATTGCCACAAAATGAAGACGCCATTTCAATAATGGTTGGGATGTTTTCTTAGATTGGTGTTGCCAAATTTCCTGCTGACTACTTGAGACATAAATGAATAATATATTTTCTCCAACACACAGTTGTCCAAACTTGCATAGAAACTGCTCTGTGGGCGAGAAAAGGCAAGACTCATTGACAAGTTGTTGAAGTGTTTCTTGAAGTCGTGAATGCATTTGAGATGTATTGGTATCAATAGATTGTCATTGTGGATGCAAATAATCATCACGAGGAGTAAAAGCTACCTACTGTATCTGTTTGCATATTTGTAATGTAAATCTATTTACTTTCTCAACGTTTCTGCAATTTTATAGCAATATGCTCCAGATGCCGGAGCAACATAATTAAAAACTTGTCAACTAGCCTAACATACATATCTAAAGACTTGAAAAGTCATATTTACTGTGTCATTCTCTGCATGTCACGATAGACATATAGTATTGTAAAAGACTATGTGTAGAGATGATCATGTCAGACTTTTACATACAGCAGATCTTCACTATGATAACATGTGGTTGTATAAAAAGATTAATATATATCGCCCGGGGTCGTTAGAGAGGGCGGAGCGACAGATGGCACATACTGTGCGGTCCAGCCAAATATAGATACAGATCAATGATACAAAAAAACGTCATCACTCATGCTTATCCACAGTTGCACATTAGTGATTGTTCCACCACACAGCACTGACACCCATTTACACTGACTGTACGATACGGTGCAACTGATAAGACTGTGACTATTGATCACCTCAAACAGAATGCTGGAACAATCTGCACAAAACATGGTATACGCTTAGGAGAAATTAAACCCTAATGTAATGTAAATAGATATGTACAACTGTATTGAAAATGTAGCAATTATTTCCATTTTCATACTTGTAATCAATACATATTATGTAGCATATACTGTATAAACATAACTTTGTTCACTTGTTTTTTTCTAAAAGAATTAAGTACTTTATCTGCTGCAGCCAGTCCATGCATTACCTATAGTTCTACTACTAATAAACAGTAAGCCCTCTAAAGAAAGGCACAGTCCAACAGTTGTTTATTTACATTTATGCAAGACTCCCTTTAAGATGTGTTTTATTTACACCCTTTTTTTCTACATCCACTTTCATTTGTGTACAGATTTCAACGGCTCGATGTCTTGACATTTTGAATACTTTGCTGCTATCTTGAACTACTGGTGTTCATTCAACAGAAACATTATTTATATCGTGCTTATTGTTACATATTTGTTTTTATTTCTGAAAGCCACGTGAACTGAAGTTTGTACCTTGAAGAGTGAGCCCTTCTGTAATAGTATTAAGGCACTTGAATGTCTCTTGGTTGTTGTCGTTTTTATGATAGTTAGCACCAAGCTGTACAGTTACAGTGCACCCCGTGAAAAGAAGACCTATCTAAATGTTTGAGAGTCACTGCTTGGCCTTTTTGTTTTATTTCCCACCTGCTCGTGTTTGAGGGTCCAGGTTTTTCAAGCTTTTACTGAGTCCATTTTTAAACAAACACAAGTGAGGTTGAAGGAAATGGGCAAGTGCAATGCATGCAGAGATTCCTTACACTGAAAATGTCCCAATGATACTGACTATATGTGCCCAATTTAATTCCAGATACCAAGTAAATCACCTTCTCACAGACTGACATGGAACCCTAGGTATCATTTCCAAAAATAGTTTACAGAAACTGTTGGTTTTGTGTGTCTTCTAAAACAGTGGCCATTATACGAGTGCCATACTATATTGATATGGTAAGATACGGTGTACCTTGGAAATCACTGTAGTGCTATATTTGCATTGATATTGTCATTAAAAATAAATTTTATATAATGAACTTTACACAACAAACAGGATCTGTGCATGTTTTCATGCCTCGTGGTGTTTCACAGTGGCGATGTTTGGGAAGTGGACATTATGTTCCCACTGCACTTCTGCAGCTGGTGTTGCATCTCCCTCCGTGTCCATGTGGGGGCGCTATAGTCACTCGACCCTACTTTTAGCCGGCTCATGCATAATCTGCTGCAAGATAGCACTCAGAAACAGATGCTGCATACCATCCTTCAAATGTTAACCAACCTCTATAGTTTTTTTAAATTGCATACTAAGGATGTAATGTGTTATTATAATGCAAAAAGCGAGGATGAATGCAACTCTTATACATGTAGCTTTAAGTATGCAGCTAATGCTAACATGTAGCCTTGCTGCATAGGCTATGTGAAGGCATTTTACTGTCATTATTTCACTATTATTAGTTTTTTTTAAAAGCTACTCAAAATCCAATATTGAGGTACAGTTTGCATTATATATAATTATCTTTCAAAGCTTATTTCTCACAAATTGTGACAATGAATGAAAGAAAACCCTCTGGCAGGCTGCTATGAAATCTGACCCATGCTAGATGTGGTAATCTGAATTAATAGAGTCCTTGTTTGACAACAATAGGGAATTCAATGTATCATGGACACTTCAGAGTACTTTGGGGCACATCATATCATAGGGATGTGGGTTTTTATCTTCGGGGACATGACGATGGAGGCCTCACATCCAATAAACGGATGCCTTCATACACCACGCGATGGGCTCTGACCGGTTGTCTGTCATGCTTCGGGCCTGCGAGGGGGGGTCGGCTGTTCAGGGCAGATGATTGGTCAGGGAGGAGGAGGGGGAGGGGCAGATCTGCCGGTGGTGGGGATGGAGAGGGTGGGGGTGCTGTAGAAAGAGGCGGAGGGAGAGCTTTACCGCAGTATCACTAGATTTCTGCACCACTCATCAAAACTCTGCGGCATGCAGACAAGAGCTGGGGGGGAGGGCATATTATAGGTATGTGCTGGAGTGTATAGGACCGCTTTCTCTTTCTGTTACCATCCATCCTTCTGTTCTCAGATAGACCACAGTAGCGTGTTTGCCTTGATTTCCATTCATTTCGTGCGCTGTTTAATTGCTTCTCATATAGCCTCGGTGCTTCTCTGCTTAATTGCTAACAACCCGCCGCTTTATTGCATTAGGCCGCGTTTATTTACAGCTTTGGGATCCAAACTTGTATGACAAAATGGCAAAGGATGGAGACAACGGGTGGAAGGAGTATGTATGGAACCCGAGGACGAGGGAGTTCCTGGGCAGGACGGCCAGCAGCTGGGGTGAGTACTGTCCGGTTCAGCAATGCAGCAAACACGGTCCCTGGGCTCCGTAACAGTTCTTAGTCAGAGTCTCTAAAGCCTTTTCTTAAGCTACAACAGGGGACTCCTTCAGAAATGAAAGTGTGTTACTGTAATATCAATTTCAACCAAGTTATTTTCCCCGAAGGTAATGAGTTGTCTGTCGCTGTCCACTGATGCCTGGTGCTGGAATCTGAATGCGGCAGGAAAAAAACCTTCCTGCCTGGCTTCTGTCTTTATTTATTAATTTATGGCACAGCTTTCGCTGCGCAATGCGCCCATAGGGGTGGGGAGGCATATGTACTTATTTCACATTTTGAATTAGCCAGATTACTGCAGCACTGCTGAAACAGGTCCCACTCTGTTGCAAAGTGCACACCATCAGCTGCTTCTCTCTTAGGAAGCAACAAGAGAGCCTTAGCCAGCTTTATTGTGAATTCTGCTGCGGGTAATACTTTCTTTCACAGGGAGATGGGGTTGCTGAAGTTAAAGAAGGTTTGCACGCCTGCAGTTTTATCTAATGAGCCTTCAACATGATGTCATTCATTTTTCAGGCTTCCCCCCCCCCCCCCCCAGTGATTTTGAAAGGAAGATCCAATACCCTGCCACACTCACTGTCCTCCTTTCTGCAACAAGCAGCCTGCATCTTTTTCAAAGATTCATGAAACGATAGGGCGCATATGGCTCAGTTCTAATGACATTGGAGCATTTTAATCTGGGTAAAGCCGAGGGCCAAAAGCTATTTGTATCACCTCCAGGCCGGCCCCTCCCAGTGACTGTAAATCAGGGAAGAATTTAATCCTAATCTAATGACTTCATTGGCTGATGGGGAGGGTATCAATTCACGGGGTAGGATAGCAAAGTAAACCACTTTCAGGAATTTAAATCATTTTTTATATTAACACTGGGACTCAACAGCACTTTAGTTTAGTGCTTGTGGTGGGAATAAAGTGATTTTACTCGCAGTGGTATTCTGGTTGTGAGTGGACATTGTACGTTGCTTGTGTTAGGAATCACCGGCTGTAGCTTCCTCTGCTAAAATCCTCCTGCAGTGTACAGCTTAATCCAGCTCAGTGCGTCCCAGGTGCATTGAGGTCTGGTGGCCTTTTTAAGCTGTGCTCTCTAAGGCTTGTTAATTAGGCTATTTCTGTAGTCAGCCACTACTTGTGCTAAACTTGGCATTTCGCCCTTCCTCATTCTCTTTATGGTGCATTCACCTACTGTACCTACACTTTTCTGACTTCGTTGCAGGCTTTGCAGCCAATATATCAAATGTACATTGACTTTTCTCAACATGCATTGAGAAAATAGGCAAGATAACACTAGTCAGGTTGCCAGTCTCTTTTAAAAGGCAAATGTGTTGTTCCCACTCGTAATTATATGCAGTATAATGTACGTGCAGAGCATCAGATCAAAGGCTTCTTTGAGGATGAAACACAGATTTGTGTTCTGCTTTGTGTAACGAGATGTAATCATATGCTAAATATTGCTAAAACTGTGCACTCCTGCATTTAGATATTACACTGCCACTAGCTGACATTAGGCAAACATGGCTGCTTTTATTTAAAACAGGACTAATGAAGTGTTCTGCACCTCCCACTTCCAGAAACTAAATTGATGCAGGTCTCCCTTGTAAAAGAGATCCGTGATCTCAAGGGACCTATCTGTCTAAATAAAGGTTTGAAATGAAATGAAATGAGAAACAACCAAAAGGCTTTCACTGTAGGAGCCTTGAAGGAGCCTTATGGAAAACAGAGCCATGGTGCTGTGTAAGATGGCTGACCGTACAAGATTATAAAAAGATTGACATTAAAAGATCCAATGCGCTAAGCTATTTATTCCATCTATTCCAGAGCATTTCATTGATCTGTTTGATCACCAATTTACAAAGCTGTGGGCCTCTAATTAATTCTGAAAGGAAAGAGACACCTCCTGCCATTAATGCTGAATAAAGGACAGGCTGCTGAGCCAACCGGCCCGGCGTTTTGTTCTTTGCTTTCAACTGCCGTCTGCAAACACACAACCGGGGTGAAAGAGAGATGCTTCAGCGTCCATCATCACTGGGACTGAGAGGGCAGACATGAGAACATAACACCCTCTTTGCCAGGGGGAAAGCCACCCTGCCTGCACGATGACCCCCATTTGCACGCCTGCGCATCCACTCTCCCCCGGGTGGGGTCATATTCACAGTTCGCACAACATCCCCCCTGGGTGACCGGTGAAAAAACACTTTGTTTTGTCACGTCGTAGCTCTGATGCTACTCTCTCTCCCCGCTGTAGTGCCTCAGGCTTGGTCCGGGGCCTCTGTTTATTTGTAATGACTCTGCTTGGATCTTTTCCATGTGATAGCTGGGAAGGCTCACTCTCGCCTCTTCTTTTACTTTCAATCGAGTAATTCCAGGAACAATTGGATACTAAAACACACACACACACGCTGTAAATCATCCTCTGTAATGGCCCCCGTGGAGCAGCTTCCCCCTTGACATTTTGTTATGGATTCCTGTGAGCCTGGCTGCTTGGGAGGCAGATGCCGACCCGCTGACAGGCAGTGAGCTCCACGCTGGGGGCCGTCCAGCAGAGGCTCCGGGGTCGAGAACACAACGCAGGGCCTGTGTCATAGAGAAAAGAGCTATTTATGTTTCCCTGCTCTCTGTGCAGACCGAAATGCCTGAGGTGGGAGCACACAGCTGCTTCAAACGTATTTCCATGAAGGAAACAGCACATCCATCGAGGAGTCATCGAACAATACACCATTTACAGAGTGTGAAAATGTCAATTTAATGTCAAGATACAAGTCATTTAAGCCTTACTATTCAGAACAATAATAAGCTTTGTCTTTAAATGAGAAAAAGCATCATGCAAATAGAATAAAAAAGTGGTTTTGGACTGTCACTTGGATCAAACAGGCGATCAAGAAATGTCACCTGATGAATAATCAGAAAGGATTAGACAGATAAATAAAAGATGAGAAAAACAATGATTAGTGGCAGCCCTACTTTCGTTCTAATGTAACATTATCTCTATAGGCTTCTTACATGAAATAGGCCCGAGGCTATGATGGCATGTAATCTCCTGACCCTGTAGACCGGTCTCCAGGGGGTCCTTGTCCTCCTCCTCCTGTATCCCCCTCTGTCATCACACCGCCCCCCTCCTCGTGGACAGGGAAACTGTATAATGAAATCGATCAGAGAGCAGCCTTTTCATCTTGCTTTAATGGACGCAAATATGTGAGGAAAGCAACCCAAATTGTGTTTTCACCAATTAAATGACTCCATTCATGCCAATGTTCCACCATTAATGTCCTTTTAAGCACCTAAAGGATTCATGTGTGAGTGGGATAGAGAGAGACAGATGGAACGAAGCGATGCCGGTTTAATGAGGATTAACTTGCCTCCTGTGACCATTAGTTGTCAGAAAGTGACCACACAGACACAACGCAGAGGCAACATTTAATTAAAATCTACTCATATGTAAGATTAGTCTTAGTTCGTGTGGTATTATGAATGAATGATCAGATGCTCTGCAGTTGCCAATGTCGAATGTAGCTTTTCCTCCTTAAATCAAATCGAAACCCTCTCACTGTAATCCACTGTCACCTGCACAGCAAGGGTGAGGAAGATACAGCAGTTACTGTCACAGATTGAATAGTCATCGTTTTTTATTCCATAATGCATAATAAAACATGAAAGGCTTGGTCTTCATGTAGCTGAAGACTCTTTACAACTTACATTACAAACAATATTACATTATGTTTAGACATGGTGCAATTGCTCAATTATCTAACAATTGAATTCCTCCTGAAAATGAAAAAATGTACAGAAAGAAATAAGGTACATGATTGAATGAAATGGTTATGTCTCATACGACTAATACAACTCTCATTTCTCTCTTTGTCTGCAGGTCTTATTCTTCTCTTCTATTTAGTTTTCTACATCTTCCTGGCCGGCATGTTTTGCCTCACCATGTACGTCATGCTGCAGACTTTGGATGACCACAAGCCGAAATGGCAGGACAGGCTCTCCACGCCAGGTGCGCTAAACTAATGATCCTGTCCTGATCCTCCTTTTGTGATCACAGTTCAGTGTCTCCGTGTCCTGACCCCATCACCTCTGTCTCTCACAGGTATGGTGATTAGACCCAAAGGAGATGAGTACTACCAGATCACCTACAACACCCAGAAAACCGAGAGCTGGGACATGTACGCTCAGACTTTGGACAAGTTCCTGTCACGTAAGTCTGGCCTCTTCACCTCTAAAAGCTTACTGTGGATTATCCAGCTATCTCGCATGAATTGTATTTTACCCGATAAGAGATTATTCCTTTAAAGTGGGTTGGAGATTGCTTTTGGTTTTAGTCAGTGGTTGAAGTACTCTACATATTTATCATTGCAGACTGAAACCCCACTGTTCCACTTGTGCCTTGGCCATTACAAAATAAATAAAATATCACTTAAAGAGTTTAGCCCATTTGAAACTAATGCACCAGCACTAACAATGACTTTGCTTATTTCAAATGCACATGCACTTTTCTTGTTGTTATGATCTTTAGGCTTTATTGCACTTATTGTAAGTGCACTTATTGTAAGTGGCTTCGGATAAAAGCAGTGTAAAAATACTCAAGTACAGGTCAAAGTACTGCATTAAGAATGGTACATAAGTACAAGTATTTAAGTATAATTGTCTAAATGTACTGAAAGTAATAGCAGAAAAAAACATTGAGGTAGTTAAAAGGGTAAGCAACACATCTGAGGAGCTGGAACTGTAACATGTCTTCATACTCTTTGTTTTTGGTTAATTTCCATCAAAACATCATTTTCTTAAAGTTGTATGTTGTGCAAATCTAAATCTATGAAGTAATAACGCTTCAAAGTAAATGTAATGAGGTAAAAAGTACGATATTTCCCGTTGAATGGTAGTGGAACATAACTATAAAGCGGCACAGAACGTGAACAGTAAATTAGCTCATAATGCTATATAGTTAGCACTTCCGGTGTTTCCATAGAAACACAACGTCCGCGCAGATAAATGGGTCCGCGTATCGTTTGAATGCAGTTTTACACACAGAATAACTCCCCCCCCCCCCCCCCACCCCCCCCCTTACAGCCTACAACAACACGGCCCAAGTGGAGAAGAACAACGTGTGCAAACCGGACGAGTACTTCCAGCAGGAGGATAGCGGCGAAGTGAAGAACAACCCCAAGCGCTCGTGTCAGTTCAACCGCACCATCCTCGATGAGTGCTCTGGAATCACTGACCGTTACTATGGATACCAGGAAGGCAAGCCGTGCATCATCATCAAGCTAAACCGGGTAAGAAGGAGGGCAGGAGGGGGGAGGGGTGCTGTTGCTAGGAGACATGGAGGCAGTGATAATGAAACTGGTTTGATAAAAATAGGGCAGAAAGGCGAGCCCAGTAAGAACAAAGAAAGCCAGTATTAAGATTAGTGGAGATAAATCCACGCATCCATGATGTCATCAAATTAAATCCTATGGAGGAATCATGTTTTGTGACAGATGTGACCTTTTAAAATAAAGTAAATAAACAATAATATAGACATTATGAAGTTATTGTAAAATTGTTCAATAAAAGTTATATTTGAATGATTTAATAATCGTTTATTTTTCATGCATTCATTTGAGAAAAGGCCGTATTTATGGAGAGTTCTTGCTTTTTTTTTAAATAACACAAACTGAAATTGACATTTAAGCTTTTTTTTCTAAGTAAACGAAAAATAATCTGCAAATATTTTGATGATTAATCGTTCATATTTCATGCACAAATCTCAATTTGTAATCCTTTTGCTTTGGATTTAAGGAATACTAATAAAGTCTGTGGACGATAAAGTAAATACATAAAACGCAGTAAAATGCTGTTTTTCTCCTTCTCAATATGGACATTTCTTAATTAAAAATATATATAATTGAAAAGCTGATATCTGGGTATTTGGAAGACATTTAAAGAGATCACTTTAGATTTTCAGACTGCACTGGGCATTTCACCAATTTTCTCAGATTGACCAAACTAGTAATCCTGTCAATAATGAGCAGATACATTAATAATGAAAATACTAATTAGTTACAGCCATATCGATTATAGTCATTGGTTATTGCACTTACCTTTTATTTCTGGTGATTGTGTGTTTAAATGAGAGCGCATTGCGGACGGTGTTGGAGACTTCTTGTGTTTCTGTCTCTCCAGGTGATCGGGATGCTGCCAGGAAAAGATGGACAGGCTCCGTTTGTCACCTGTGGCGCAAAGGTAATCCCTTTTTAGTCCTTCCACAATGAAAGGCTTCACACAGCTATTTGGATTTCAGCCCAGTCGTGGCTATTGTCCCTCCCTCTCATCTGCAATATGCCACCAATCACTCATCATCTCCATTCCCTTTAATGTCCTGTATCATTTCAACTATCATATCTGTACTGCATGCCATTTTGTCATTCACACCACTTGTGCATGTTCCTCCTCTCTTTTCCATTAATGTGCTCACTCTCAGAGATACAAAATTGGCAAAAATGAATGGGTAAGGACGGGATGTGACCTCGAGTACAGATTTTACATTAAAACATTAATAGTAGTAGTGAAGATGCTAGATGTGTGTATATCAAGATAATGTGTTTGTTTTAGATTTACAGAAGGATATAGATTAGGCTCACCTTTTCCTCTCCTAATTATATGTTGTGATGCATGAAGTGGCTGCATCTCATGACGGTGTTTCACCCCCACAGAAAGAAGACACTGAAAAGATTGGCGAGTTGCAGTACTTCCCTCCTAATGGCACTTTCAACCTTATGTACTACCCTTACTATGGCAAGAAAGCTCAGGTAAGATCACGTGAGAAATCCATACTTGGTACATTTTGCCCAGGGTTGGTAGGGTTACTTTAAAAATGTATTCTGTAACACTTACTAGTTGTATTACTTCAATATCAAATGTAATGCAACAGCAGAACAATGTGACCTTAGAAAAGAAGAAACCAAGATATTTAGAATAAAAAACGTGTATTTATAGGAAAACCTGCCTTTCATGAAGCATATTCAGGCAGTAGCCTATACACCAACAATGAAACACATGAGCACATACTACAGTTTAAAGAAATCTGTTTATTAAACAAATACAATCTGAGCTGACTCACAGACACTATGTTATGAACATATAGGTTCAACTACTGAATACAAAAAAGAAAAATTGAACCAAAGAAAGTGAAAAGCAGATTCAGGCAGTAGGCGTATAGATTCACACTTAAAGAATTAGCCTACAGAACAGTACAGCTTACAGAGAATAAATCAAATCTGACCCTTTCACAACAAACAATATGTCTTTTTGTATGCAACTGTAAGGGGGAACACTTACTTTTTGTCATATCCTGATTACGTAATCCCGTTACATGCAATCCGTTACTCCCCGAGCCTTCTTTACTGTAGCTGTCATCTCCAGCTGGCTCATTAGAGATGAATCAGACATCCAGTGCTGTGTTTAAAGACGCCCCTTGGCTCTGTTTCTGCAGGTGAACTACTCCCAGCCTTTAGTTGCCGTCAAGTTCCTCAACATCACTACCAATGAAGACGTCAACATCGAGTGCAGGATCAACGCCAACAACATTCCCACTGGAAGTGAAAGAGACAAGTGGGCCGGAAGAGTGTCTTTCAAGCTGAGGATCAACACTATATAGGTTGACCTTTTTGTTGTTTCTCTCCTGAAAAACCACTTTCTTCATTTTCTGCAACATTGCACATACACAGAAACAAATCTCAGTATTCACACCCTTTGTAGAATTTGTTTACAACCCCTTCCTCCCCAAAAACAACTTCTGGGCGGGGAAATAGTTTGTCCAGTTTTGTGATGAGATGGGGCGAGAATAAAAGGGTGGTAATCCTGTCATTATTTCTGTCTGTGAGCTTTGGGATGAATTCTTTTCTGTAAATTAGTTTGAGGTGACGTCTATTTATACTGCATGACAAACTAGGGGATGTAAAGAATGTGAACATGTGTTTTCAAAGTTTGCAAAGGATCAGCAACATTAACACTTTACTGCTGCCCCCCTCCTGCTGCCTCCTTATAGAGTACCCCTCTATATACCAATATACACAAATTACAATACAAAATGTGTATATCTACAGTATTTATACGGTATCATAACCTTATATTAGTATGTCTATTTTGTTGCATTTAAAAGAATAATCCAACAGACGTATATCGGGTGGATGCAGAGATGAAGCCATTTTGCATGTGTGTATTGTCTTAAGTGTGCTACGAGGGCAGGAGGCCCCTACGTCTCACCACCTCTCTGCTAAGTGTGAACTAAGGTTAAAAAAAAAAAACACCAACCACCAGGAGGGGCCACACTGTAATCTACTAAACCCGTACACACAGCAAGTGTGTGTTTTGCTAACAACATACTGTAAGATACGCATCTCCAACATAAAAAGAAATGGAGTTACAGGAGAGGTTAAAACCTTTAAGAGTGCGTGTGTTTGTGCATGTGTGTGTATGTGTGTGTGTGTGTGTGTGTGTGTGTGTGTGTGTGTGTGTGTGTGTGTGTGTGTGTGTGTGTGTGTGTGTGTGACGTGTGTGTGTGTGCTCCATTCATGGGTCCCATTTCATACTGTAGGTCGGGAAGTTGCATGCAATGTGCAATATTCATTAAGTGGCATACATTATGAATGCTTGAGTCCATTCTACGGATGAGAGGACTTCCATTGAATGATCATTATTTTGGATCATTTGATATTCACACTGGTTGTTTGACCTTTCTGAAACAGGAGTGTGTTCACGTTTGTGTCGCTTGGAGCGTTCATATTAACCACGAAAGGAGACATCAATGTTTCACATGTCTTACAGCATCCTCGTAGTTTGAGAAAAAACTAACAATCCCTCCGATCCGCCCTCCTGAATATCAAATGAAATCGCATCAACACATTCCTTTATCATCATTTTATTCCTAAAGCTAAACCAAGAGCCATTTTATTGTGTCTCTATTTTGAATTTGAATATTTAGAAAGGTCTTTTTTTTGTGCGTGTATTGCATCTATTTCATATGTATCAGAAATAGATGCGATTGTCATATTTTGTATTGATTTACACTGCAAGTGTGCTTTGAATTCATTGTTGTACAGTTTTGGAGGATGTAGAAGTTTGTGTTTTGTTCCCTTTTTTCTTTCAATTACACCCATTATCATCCTCTAAAATATCATCCAGGGTATCGAAATGTATAGTTTACAAATTCCGTTATTGGTGACTAGAGTCTTGAATAATATGTGGGTTGGTAGTTTTGTTTTATAGTCCTGTAGGGAAATGGACACACTGGAGATCTCCTTCCTAGAGGGGGATACTTTTTCATTTTATTTGTCCCCCCCCCCTGCTGTATGAATCAGTCTGACGGCATAATGATAACTAGACGACTAGTTTATCAACCACCATGTTGGAAAAGCATAGATGAAGCCTGAATATGGTGCTGTTTACTCGACGTGCATTAATTCAGTGTGCGGTAAAGGCTATTGTAAGAGACACCTGCACATGTTGGCGGGCTAAATCTGTGCAGTCACACTTTGAAATTCGGTCACTTTAATTTGGCTACAGATTGCAGCAATCCTGCAAATGTGGAACAGGCATCTGTTCACTCACATTAAGGCCTGGCTCCACTCCACCACTCCTCTCAGAGCAATGTGTTCCTCTCGTAAATATCTCTGGAATAGGAATTCATTATATAAAAGACACAGATCTGCTATTGTCTGAAAGGTTATTTATAATGAGGGGTCTGAATGGTAGTGGAACACTCAGCTGAGGCTCTCTTTTCTCTGACTGTCCACTGACATGTAGTTCTCCTCTGGCATTCCTGCTACACTTACTTAATTTCACTGTAATCTCTTAATCTGGTGAGCTAATCCGGAGCAGGCACGCTCAACTTCTTTACCCTACTTTGTCGCTCCTCCCCCTCATGTCAAAGGATTCGGCAACATTTTGTGTCGATTCAATCTCTATTTTACCCCCAATCATTCTTAAATTCATCAAAAATAAATGCGTCATTGCTGATTTGGACATTGTGTTTTTACTCATGTGCATGTGAAGATTAGCTCTTCAACCAAAGATCTTCATCAAAATTTGATTTATTTG
Organism: Gymnodraco acuticeps; assembly: GCF_902827175.1. Classification (NCBI taxonomy): domain Eukaryota; kingdom Metazoa; phylum Chordata; class Actinopteri; order Perciformes; family Bathydraconidae; genus Gymnodraco; species Gymnodraco acuticeps. Next base: position 243,561 of record NW_022989877.1, on the reverse strand, counting down.
CAATCACACATCCTCTGCAGAGATAGGGGTTCAGGTGGAGGGAATAACACCCCGTGTAATATAAGAAAGGCCTGCTCTTATATCATTATATTAATAATAATAATAATAGTAATATGCACCAAAGCAACGTGTCTCACTGCAACATAACAGTGCCTCCTGGTGGACAGACAGTGATGTCCCCCGGTGTCACCAAATGTTATTTCCTGTTATCTCCTTGTATGTTTCTTTTCTTCCTCTGTGATAATTTGGAGATGTCCTCAAAAAGCAATATTTATTTCTTGTGCGGATGTATTTATTAGAAAGGCTCATGAAAAGCGAAGAAGAAGAATAGGATGTTGCAGTCAGGCAGTTTTGCCAGCATGAAGTATGGTGATGGAATATTACAAACAAAGTGTTGTTTTATTTATAAGAAAAGAGTATTTTTATTGCTATTTTGTTGTAAAGAGGAGAGAATGTATTAACTTGGATTGTATCATGTCGTGGGAGCGATACCTGATAGGTGTTTAGCATTGAATTCAACGAACGGGGAAATGTTAACAGCTTGGATGGAAAAGTGTTTTTGTTTTTTTAATATAGGAACATGTTTGGTCATGGCTCGAGTCCTTTCTATATTAAATTGAGATCATTGTTTGCAAATGGAAGTTTTCTGAAACTAAGTGTTCAGACATTAAAGGGAAAACATCAGAAAAGCCTTCAGAGAACTTTCAAGTGCAAACCAGAAACTCTTCAGAACAAAACTGCAACCCGGTCCAACGCAAATGTCAGAGAGAATCAACTACTTTCAAAGAAGGAGTAATTATATCAAACCTCCCCCCCCCCCCCCACCCCGCTTCCCAAACCCCTCGTCTTAAATCGTACTTTTGCCTAAGACTGTGGTGTAGGTATTTCATGAAATTTGTCGAGACACTCTCGCCCCAAAAAGGATGATAATTATATTCTGGATCTTTATGTTTTGCTCTTACTGTATGTACATTTTTGCTCATGTTTACTGCAAACCAAGATAGAGAAATAAATAAATGTCATTTAAGGGAACTCTGACTCACCCTTTATTTCTCCTTCCTGTCATCCTTGGTGTCTTATGGATGAGTGAAGGGATTTATAATTCAAAGACAGATGCAGAGATGGTGATGTGCATCCTTTCATTGTGGCTTACTATGTGTCAAATGATGGGTGTTGCAATCAACTGGTACTGACGAAAACCATGATATTTAAAAAATGTAATCTTAAAATACTACTTTTCAAATATTCCAGCGCCTCTTTTGCACAGATACAGTTAAAGACTCCGCACACTCGTTTTAAGTCAAATGCATTTACAAGCATTTTACCAAAACGCACAATGGACAAAGTTTAATATGGTCAGAGAGATATCATTTTTATCGCAACAAATCGTGAATTATTTTTACAATAACGTTGTAGTGAAAATCTGATGTTGAGTCAGGTGGTAAAATGTAGTACGGCAGTAAGGTGGACAGAAAAAGAAGCTAGTCAATGTCAAAAGCAGCGTCAGGTAATCTAAAGTAATCTCATTCTCTGTAATCCTCGGCCTACAGCACCACTGAACTCCTGAGTTTAACTCTCAAACTGACACATGCTATCTGTGTGAAGTAACTACATACATTTACTCAAGTACTGTACTTAAGTACACTTTTGAGGTGCTGGAGTATTTCTATGTTATGCTACTTTGTACTTTTACTCCACTACATTTATTTAATACCTTGAGTTACTTTACAGATGTGGATGAATGGTGTGAAATATAATTAACTCTTAAATCAGACTTTAGTTCCACCTGGAGTAAATTCACAAGCTACCCTGCAGAATACAAAGTCATTCAAACTAGCTGCACCTTCACCAGCTTTGAGAACACTTTAATGATCAATCATTATAAAACATATCATATATATTATTCTGAAAAGGAACAATCTGCACAATGACTACTTTTACTTTTGGTACTTTAAGTATATTCAAAACTGGGGAATACATATACATATAATTGGTTCAGCCAGACTTTGTTTTTATGTTGTTTCTTAACACTTTCTGTTATTTGTTTTGGTAACATCATGTTTTTAATTAACTTAGTGACAATTTTCTTAAATTCAATTATTGAAAAAAAAAAACATTCCTGTTGACTTTGGCCAAGGTTACAGCACATTGTTATCACAAATATCACTATCATAGATTACTCTTTATGAGGGGTTGGGCCTCAGAGGGGTCAAAGGTAAGTGTTACAGGGGCACCCCCCCCCCCCCCCCCCCCTCTAGAACAGCCCCTGAGAGGAAGAGAGTATGTAGTGGAAATACCACGAGCAATATGTCATCCTCCTAACACATCACAGGTCAACGATCACAGATTGAAGTCAAACTCCGACGTGAGTTCAGTTTTAGATTGGGCTGTTCTTTCTGTCCTTTAGGACTTTGCTTCCCTATATTCTGCCTCCAGCTGCTTGACGAGATTACAGCCGAGGAGCACTTCCTCTCTCTGACCTTCAGCCATCCCTCTCTGTTTCTCTCCTTCAGACTCTATCCTTATCTCCTTCCCTCACCGTCTCCTCCTTAGAAAGACTGAGCACAGTTCACCGAATGGTAGATAGCCATGGGATTACGTGGCATTAGAGGTATTTGTGGGTTTAAAATAGTCTGATCAAGAGTAGGAGGTGACCGATACCTCCACACAATTATCCATGTTAAACATTCTACTTATCAAAGATATTAAAAAATAAGCAATCCATTGATATTTTTCAGATCATGACTTTAAAAAAATATATAAATCTATAATTTTCTGACAAATTGTAATAATGGGAGGGAAAGCATTTGTATTGCGGTTAGAAATCCTGAATTTTTTCCGACAGCAGATTATATCCACCATTACATGTATGTTGGGAAATGGAGATGTGTGTGGAAGAGCAGTGGAGCCTCTGCTGGACGGTAGGAATCACTGCACAGTTCAGTGGCATTTAAATGTCAATGTTATCACATTACTGGACCACACATAAACGAGCCAACTAGATTCTCTCTTTTTTCTTGTTCCTTCGTTTTTAGATATTTAATCATTCTGAACATCATTCAACCATTTACAATATAAAACAGGAACAATCAATTCTCCACACTCACACTACAGTTGCATTTCAGTACTGTATTGTCCTTTTCTCAGCACTTGTTGATTTGTTCTGTAAAACCTCTTAAATCATGATAGATTGGTCCCAGATTTAAGGGCTACAAGGCAGCTAGATCTAGTCAGTTTTTGAGGTAGCATACAAAATCACCAAGCATTAAACAGCAGTCATTTTCAATAATATTCTGAATGTAAAAAAATCACATGTGAGCAGGGGTTGGCACAAAAACACAAATCAATAAATTACAAAATCACCTCCCCTGCGATGATCTCCAGCACATCCTAAGCTGAACAAAGGTTACAGTGGTGTTTAGTTTATCTGTGCACCTGCTTAAATAATTCAAAGCCAGCCTAGATGCATCATCAGCTGCCCTTACGGTATTGAGATGTGATCTCATAAAAGGTGATAAGGAATGTCCACAGATCGAAAGCAAACACACTTTCAGTATCAGTTGATTGTTGACGCAGCACTTTGGTTTGGAGGAAAAATATGGCACGTATGAATTCCAGCAGTAAAAAGGCCATTTAAGTTAGCACCACGTTTTGTAGCTGTGATGCCCAGGATATCTTGAAGACAGTGCAAATATGGTCAAGTCTCACAGCCATTTTTTATTTTCTAGGGCAAGTCCAGCATGCCATTTTCTTCCAAGGCACTCTGCGTCCTGTCGTAAACCTCTCCCAGGGATTGTACCACTCTTTTTAGCAACATGCTCAGCTCCTCCTGGTTCTGCACACACACCAGTCGGAAGAAGAAAGCCCGCTCCGGCATGGCGATGAAGGCCAGCTCTGCGGCCTTGCGGACGAACCATGTGTGGTGGTGGGCGAGGGTCCCCTGATACGCCTCTCTGCAGAGCTCCGAGGGGCTCCTGAGCCGACCAGCCACCGGTGTTTCTGACAATTTCTCCAGGAAGAGCTTCAGCCAGAGCAAAGCGCGGTGCAATCGGAGGAGAGTTCGACACCCAGAGTCCGTCTGGTGGTGGAAGTTCACCTGCCCTCGGCCCAGCTCTGTCCAGATCATGGTGCGCACAGAGTGGTAAGCACCAGTGTGTTGTGAGGCCTCCTTATCAGTCTTTCCCCCAGTTTCTGTGACCTCTCCGTATATTGAGTGTATATCCGGGCCCACCAGCTCTGCTTCAGGGTCCGCTTCTGCCAACAGGGCCAGTTGGCGGATTATAGAGGTCTTGGTTTCTATCTCGTTCGATATCAGCCCCACCATCGGTCCCAAAGCTTCCATAAACCTGGAGGAGTCACAAAGAGTAGGATTATTTATCTTCAGAGTCCATATCATGCCATAAACCATAAGATACTCCATTCTAACGGTCTGTAAATGACTCTGTATCTGATGACTTCACCCAGGGTTCGGAAGGTTACTTTAACAAAGTGTTCTGGTACAATTACTAGTTACGTCATGATGTAAGTTAAAGTAATCGGTAGTGTTGTCGATTGTAACCAATGTATTATGTAAGAACATTGTAACCTTAGAAAAGAACAAACCAAGATATTAATTATGAAAAAATGTGTCCCCTTCATTAAGCATATTCAGGCAGTGGCCTATACACATTCTACAGTTTAAAAAAGCAGAAATAAAATCTGAGCTGAGAAAATTCTCCATTTTAGTTTAAAACACATAGTTAAAGGTGGGGTAGGTAATTTTGGACAAACCAGCTCGAGTGCGCTAGAATTTGAAAATACACAGCCAGAAAAAATCTGCCACTTCCTTACAGAGCCCCTCCTCCAACACACACAAACGCACACATGACCAATGAGGGCATGAGATAAGTTTGTGCACAGATGGAAGGCTGACAGGCAGGTAGGCCATCCAGTTATTTTAGCCGGGCCGACTCAGATGATTGGTCGTGCTTTTTACAGTACTACGGCTTTTTATGGATTTTTTGTCAAAGCACTTAAGATATTCATTGCTATCGGGATGTTAAGAGCATTCCATGGAATATAACAAGTGTTTCTCGAGCCGGTTTCTCAAACTTACCTACCCCACCTTTAAGCACACACAAACTATTTTATGGACATATAGGTTCACCTAATTAAAAGAAGAACAAACTAACGAAAGGCTTGAAAACGATAGAGTAATCCAGGCAGTAGTATTAGCTTAAACAACAGTACAGCTAACAAAGAATACATACAATCTGATCCTTTTTACAATAAACACTAAGCGTCTTTTTAGTTTTTGAAACATTCCTGCTAGTCATCCCCGATTTTGAGAAATGTAACAGTTATCTCAGTAACATGTTTTTGTCATCTGATAACGTAATCCTGTTACATGTACTCCCCAGGTCTGATACCTCACGAGCTTGTCCCAGCTGGACAGCTAAGGTGGAGTAGGTAAGTTTGAGAAACCGGCTCGAGATACACTTGTTGTTATATTCCATGCTCTTAACATCCCGATAGCAATGAATATCTGAAGTGCTTTGACAACAAATCCATTAAAAAACTTCATCTGTGGAAGCCGTACTGTAAAAAGCACGACCAATCATCTGAGCCGGCCCGGCTAAAATAACTGGATGGCCTACCTGCCTGTCAGCCTTCCATCTGTGCACAAACTTATCTCGTGCCCTCATTGGTCATGTGCGCGTTCGTGTGTGTTGGAGGAGGGGCTCTGTAAGGAAGTAGCAGATTTCTTCCGGCTGTGTATTTTCAAATTCTAGCGCACTCGAGCTGGTTTCTCCAAAATTACCTACCCCACCTTTAACCGAAGAACCAAGATATTCAGTATCAAAATGTGTCTTCTGTCAGAGATCTTATTTATAGGAAAACCTGCCTTTCATGAAGCATATTCAGGCGGTAGCTTTTTTTTTTACTGCACATATTTTATTCCATTCTATTTCAATGTAAATACTGCTTTATTTTATTTTTCATTTGACTATTTTTGTTCTGTGTTTTTAAATGTTTGTTTTGATTTTATGTATGCACCACGATACCAAGTCAAATTCCTCGTACGTGTCAACCTACCTGGTAATAAACCTGTTTCTGATTCTGATTTCTGATACACCAACAATGAAACACATGAGCACATACAGTTCTTTAAATGCATACAGTTACGGAGCGTCCACACTACAGCTTCAAAAAAAGCTTGGAGCTGGGCGTGTCTGAAGCTTGGGGATTTTATTCGAGCAACGCGACCAACAACCAATCACATGAATCTCCCGCCCCCGACATACAAAGCAAAAACCCCGGGGATTTTATGCGAGCAATATATATATATATATAAACTCCCCAAACAGGCGAAAACCTACCAGTTTCACTCACTGTCTCTGCCACCGCCCTCCATGACTGGTTCTTCCGGTTTGTATCCCGGTAGGTGAAGAGGGTCTGGTCATACCAAACCGGGTGATTGCTACGGCGATAATTAGTTTCTCCTCCATCTTTTTTTGAAATATAGAAATAAACGGCGGGATATCTCTCCCAGCTTAGACGCGGTTTGATTGGCTAGGGCTTGAGCTGTCAGCTTTTCAGAAACCCCATTCAAGTGAATGGGCAGACGCGTTGGAAACCGTTTTTGAAGCTGTCGAAGCTGTAGTGTGGACGGCCCGTTAAACTATCACACAATGTTACCTGACGAGCTCGTCCCAGCTGGACAGGTACGGCTGCAGCAGGATGTCGGATGTGAGTTCAGATGCAGCCTGCAGGTGGGACAGCAGCATGGACACCTGAAAGGTCTGACCCGGGCACCCCTCGATGACCTTTAACCCCTCGGCTCCATCGGCCCCACTGCTGTTGTACAGCTGGTGGTGGAGCTGCCAGTGGGGGATGGGAGGTGTGTGTGTGGGGGATGAGAGAGAGAGAGAGAGAGAGAGAGAGAGAGAGAGAGAGAGAGAGAGAGAGAGAGAGAGAGAGAAGAGATTATTCTAATATTAAGGGATAGAGAGAAGAGAGTCTCTGATTCATGATCTCTCTCGCCTGTTCCAGAGAGAGAGAGAGAGATATTCACCACATTTAAATTAGCCATCTGCTTCACAAAAGCCTTGTTATGGAGGAGATCTAATAAGTGCTTTATAATTTGCATTTGCTCTTACCGTGTTCCCCTGATTATAACCCTTTAAACAGGAATCCCAGTGGTAATCCAAACCTCCGTCTGCAATGAAACAAAGTCAAGAGAAACAAGAGAAAATCTCTGTTACGGTTCATAAACACTTTTCCACTGAAACAGAGACTTATTTTTTTGATAATGTAGCAAACACAAGGACAATATAAGCTGTGGGTGCATTTAACTAATACAATTACATATTTACAGGTTTGTATTTCCATATTAATTATTGGTTATTATGGGACAACATTAAACTTGTAATAACGGTTGTTTTTCTGGCCACTTGGGGGCAGAAGAGAGCACGGTTAAAGGTAATATGGCGGACAAAAAACTCGGTTTATTTACCGTGTATACAATCTGGTTCAATAAGAAACATACAGCCTATGCAAAGCAACATTTGTCGATAGACTAAGTGCTATACAGCGTTAACAAAATGGTAAGAAGAAGAAGAAGAAGAAGAAGAAGAAGAAGAAGAAGAAGAAGAAGAAGAAGAAGAAGAAGAAGAAGAAGAAGAAGAAGAAGAAGAAGAAGAAGAAGAAGAAGAGGAAAACAAAAGACGAAGAAGAAGTCGTGTTTCTGGACTTCTGTGAATGTAAGTCAAATATATTCTGTTATGCTAATGCTATCACCGACTCTTTATCTGCCAGCTCAAACTCGAGATTGTTTAGCCTTTTCACTGAAAACTGCTTCCTGCTTCGACTGTTTAGTGATAGTGAACAGACACAGTATAACGTTGAAGCCAGATGGCTAAACAATGAGCTTTGAGGAAGTCACAAAATCTCCATTGAACCAAAAGGCTGCCGATTCAGGTGATTAATTTCTGTGAGTGACCCCATTGTGTCGCATTGACTTTTGATTGTACAACATATCGATTTAAACCCGTTTTAAATTAGATGAAAGTATTTCTCATGGCTCATTAACAAGCATCCCTGTCATGTAGCAGATCTGTTATTCTATTGAACCCTGGTGTCACATCATGACCTACTACAAAAACCTAGGGGTACGCAAAGATGATTTCAGTCTAGCAAGGGTAACAACAGCAGAGGTACTCATTAAACTGAGCGCCCTCCAACCTAACAAGGCCACTGGCCACGACAATATCCCCTCCAAATTCCTCAGAGACACAGCAACCGCCATCTCACCAGTCATAGCTCACATAATTAACCTCTCCATAAAACAGGGAAAAGTACCCAAAGACTTCAAAATTGCAAGAGTAATCCACCTGCACAAAAAGGGCAGCAAATTGGACCCAGGCAACTACCGCCATGTTTCTATACTTACCTCCATCTCGAAAGTCATGGAAAAAATAGTATATGAACAGGTCGAAAAGTACCTTGCGGAAAATAAACTAATCTGTGAATTTCAATCTGGCTTTAGAACATCCCACTCCACTGACACATGCCTTCTTTATTTGAGCGACCACATCAAACAAGAGGTGGACGAGGGAAAGTACTGCGGCATGGTGATGCTGGACCTACAAAAGGCTTTCGACACTGTCAATCACCCCATTCTGATTGACAAGCTAAAAGCAATTGGTTTTGATAAACTATCGGTGAGCTGGATGCGGTCCTACCTGGAGGGGAGAGAACAGATGGTGGAGGTAAACGGTACTCTGTCCCCCCCCCTCTCCCAGTGAGCTGTGGTGTTCCACCAGGAAGCATATTAGGTCCGTTACTGTTCCTAATTTATGTAAATGACATGTCATCAGCATGTGACTGCAACTTGTTCCTGTTCGCGGACGACTCAGCCCTGCTGGTCTCTGACAGGAACAGGTTGCAGGTTGAAAAAACCCTCAGCTCCGAGCTCGGCAGAATCTGCACCTGGCTCGCCGATAATAAATTATCATTACACCTGGGTAAAACAGAGTCCATTCTCTTCGGTTCGAAACATAATCTCAGCAAATCCGACGACTTCTCAGTTGCAGTGGGCGACATTATTGTCACAAGTAAGAAGGAAATGACATACCTAGGATCTATTCTTGAGGCAAACCTCTCCTGTGACAAAATGGCATCCAATGTAATAAAAAAAGTCAATCAAAGAACTAGATTCCTATACCGGATCTCCTCTCTGGTAAACAAAAACACCCTGAAAACTCTGGCAGGAGCACTCATTCAAGGGTACTATGACTATGCTTGCACGTCATGGTACCATAGCACCTCCAAGGCGCTAAAAATAAAACTTCAAACATCGCAAAATAAACTGGTCAGACTACTGCTTGACCTTTCATCTAGAACTCACCTCTGCCCACTTTGACAACCTAGGATGGCTTAGAGTAGACGACAGAGTACAGCTACTTGCAATGGGCCTGGTCTACAAGATCCACTACACCTCTATGGTACCCATGTACATGTCAAAATTCTTCCCAAAGGTCAAGGAATACCATGATCATAACACCAGAGGGAGCTCCACAAATCATGTGAAACCCAGATTTGGCACAAAAAAGGGGGAATACACGTTTCGCAATTATGCCACATCAAGGTGGAACGCTCTTCCCACAACTGTAAAGGAAAGTAAAACTATACTTACCTTCAAAACCTCTCTTAAAGAGCACCTTCGGGGGAGAGCATTGCAAAACTGGCCCCGGTAATGGTACAAATCTCAACCTGTCGTTCAATGGACAGCTTCCCCCCCCCCCATCTATGTATATACTCGCATTTTAGACTCTGTTACTAACTGTATATCTGTAGACTTGGTATGTCTTAAATGTCCGGTTAGGATGTATTAGAACGAAATCTAAAATGAAAATTGTAAATAAGCAATCTGTATGTAAAAAACCACCTGTATGTAAATTGTAAATAAGCCATCTGTATGTCAAATATGTCTTAAATGATATGATGAATTGGAAATGGGGGACCCTGATGTAAACAAGACGAAAGTCTTTCTCTGGTCTGCATCCCCTTAACAATTGTATGTTTTGAGCTGTACTGTACTGTACCCAATATACAAGCTGTTAATAAACTTTTCAATCAATCAATCAATCAATGTTCACATTTCGCACCCTTTGGTAATGTTCGGGTCAAATGTAACAATGGAAGTGTCCATCGTTTTTTGTGATAAAAATGTAAAAAAAAATACACTGTAATAAAAACTAGGTTTACATTTTGCTCATGCTTTTCTAGGACAAATGTAAATGAAACATTTTTTCATTAATGTTCATTATTTTTAATGTGGCTGTGGGGGTCCTTCAGTGGCTGGCTGTGGGGGTCTTCCAGCAGCTGGCTCTGAGTCAAGTTCATCTTCCAATTCGCTGTCAAATTCTGAGTTTACCTCCACATTATCCTCATCTTCAGAAATGTCTTCCTGTTCCACTTCACCGTGTTCCTCTAAGTCAGTGCTTCTCAAACTTTTTTCAGTAATGTACCCCCTTTGAAACATTTTCTCAGCCAAGTACCCCCTAACCGATCCCGAACATTTTTGATCGAAAAAGCCTATATAAATAATTACAATATAGTGATGTTCCCTCAGTGTGTGATGTATTAACTCCTTCTTGGTATGCATTACAACAAACTAAGGATATTTTCATTTTATGCATGAAAAATACAACATAACACTTTTATAAAACAGATTTTTCCAAGGAGTTTTTCAATTTAAGTAATATGTTATTGTGAAAAACTATACAATACACACATTTGACATGTTTATATGAGGACCCCCTTGGTGGTTTTAGGAATGTTTTATATAAAATTGTGTTTTCTATTTAACTTATTTTACTTAGATTGTTTTTTTAATTAACCTTTATTTTTTATTTTTATCTCACGTACCCCCTGCAGTACCCCAACGTACCCCCAGGGTCCGCGTACCCCCATTTGAGAATCACTGCTCTAATGCATTCCACTCACTCTCATCCATTATTAGCTCCAAGGCTCACTGAGCAGAATATCTTTTGGCCATTTTGCTGGTAGATAATTGTAGTTCTGCACTATACTGTAATGTGAGGTTATGTCTCTGTTTAGTCCCTCCTCCGGTGTGCGAGGGGGACAGTGCGAGAAAATGTAAAATGTTTATACATTTCTGGAAGATCTAAAATGTTTATAATGTTCTAGGATAGTTTTGTGTACACGCTACAAAGGGTAAAGATCAAGGGAAAACAGGATCAAACAGCTTCTCTATGCATACAATTGTGTATGTGTGTGTGTGTGTGACGTGTGTGTCTTTAGTTTCTGTGTGTTTTTCTCTGTCTGTCTGTCCTGGTATTGTATCCGGGTCAGATTGACCCGAACCTCTTATGAAGGACATAAATGCAGGTGGGCATTATTTCACAAGTGGAAAAAAACAATTCCACATGTCCTTCACAATAAATAAGCCCCGGCCATTGAGTTTCAGGTTGAACGAATATATCCTTATATTTTTTTGTATTCATTGAAAATGGAAATCGTGTCAATTTCACCCGAACACCACAAGGGTTAAAAAAAACAAGCTAGTAAATGGCAGACCCTGTTTATTTTTTATATTGATTAATTCCACTTAGTACACAGTATATAGCTGAAAGACAAAGAGCTATGGTTGTTGCACATTGTTCCTGCTTTGGAGAATTTGTGGACATGGTTATTATCTAATTATTTTTCTACATTTTTACAATGTTCATGCTTCCTATTCTTCTTTCCTGAAACATAGTTGTTAATTATTGTTTTTTTTTAATCTTATCTTCAGTGGAAATTCACGACATTGCTGTGAAATAGATTAATGGTCAGTACATTTCCCCAGGAGTAGAAAATGGTTGATGTTTATGATGATATAAGGTCCTTTTTGACAGCATGTTTATGAGTTTTTATCTTTTTTTAACAAGTGACAAAGCAAACCCTGTGAGTTTAAGTAAGTAAACATCTCTAACACTGACTTCCTCAGCACACGTCATGCATCTAAGCCCTTTAACAAATCAGAGCCTTTAACTAATATTTGTCATTTACAAAACTGTGGCATATTCCCGAGTAAATTCAGGGTAAGCTGTTCCTGAGTTTTTTTATTTGGAGCCTCATGTCATTCCCTCAGAGGCCAGACCACACACATAGGGACCAGTGTAGCCGACCCGCTTACAACCAGAAGCCACAAAGCTGGCAGTAAAAAGCTTCCCTAAAAGATCCAAGCTTCCTGTCAGATAGCTCGTCTAGTTAGCCTCTTTAAGATACCAAACATTCATTTCAAATACAACTCGAAGCCCGAACATTTCTAACTTGCCTGTTACCGTAGGAGTTGCCAAACATTTTAACAGAGATGTTTGCCACTACAGACTAATAGGCGTATCTAAATACATGTTTCCTAATTGAGTTATTACTACTAGCATGGGAAGTTGGCTGTTCATGCTCCCAAATGTTTCCCTTCAGAAACTTCACATCTCTCAAATCTTTAAATGTAATCCAAGCTAGAAAAGAAAAGTCACATGGTCCCAGTTTGGACATTGCTAAACAGCTTACCAGTCCATTGAGGAATGGATCTAAATGGCAAAGAAGTGTTCATTTTATGATGTGCTGAACTTTATATTGTCATTCTGTAATTTAAGCCAAGCAAATATCCAAAAAATAGACAAATATTCCTTCAACACGCCGTAGAGATTGGTTGTAATTTGCAATAGAATCCTTGTGAGGAATACAATAAACTTTGTCTACAAAATCACAGTAAAGTCTATATTTCAGCCATAGTTGATCTAATGTGACTGATAATACCTCATGTAAAAAAATAGGCGCAACAGTATCATCTCCCAATTCAATAACATGTGAAATCATGCATGGAAATACTTCTGTGATGTTAGAAAGATGTTAGAGTGGGCAAAAAACTCTGGCGTGACCACCATGCTTGATTCCACAGCAGCAGCCTGTCCATGTGACACATTCCTGATATGTAGCGTATGCATTTCAAACAAGGGAGGGATTGTTTGGATTAGCAGCACAACCTAGGAGCCTGAACACAAACACAGAAATACTCACGGAGCCACAGGGAGCCGAGGAACAACAGCAGCACCAAGATAGCCGCCGCAGCCTTGCTCTTCACACCCATTCTGAAGTCCTGTTTAGGGTCTGCCAGCTCTCTTCCTTCTCTTTGTCCCTATGTTTTAATTCCTCTGGTTCTCACATGAGTCCTTTCCCCTTGCACTGACTGTCACCACAATTACTCCCTGCCGGACCCCTGCCTCTGACCCCCCCTCACCCTCCTAAATCTTTCATACTCCTCCCCAAAACCAGAAATAAAAAGTTCTCCCAGCCACCGTACCTCACAGAGAGCCCCTGTCAATGTTTAATTCTATTTGACCACAGCTGCTTTCCCCCGTCACTGTCACAGCTCAGCCTGATGTTGCTCTTAATTTTTCCCTTTGGCTTTCTTGGATCCACGTCTCTCCTCTACCCTGCCTTTGTTTCTGACTGATCTTGAAGCTGCCTGCCTTCTTGTTGTGTTGCTCAACCTGAGGGTCCAGAGATCAGCCGTGTGTGGCTGATAATGCAGAGCCAACGCGGCGTGTCTGGCAGTAACCCCCTTCCTTCGAATTCATATTATATGCGCTATATTCCTGGTCAGTACGAGGAAACACTTTCTCCATCGCCTCCCACCACAACCCTCCCTCCTCCCTCCCCCTCTCCCTCTCTTTCTCCCTCTATAACTCATTCACACAAACCACTAGAAGCACCACCATGCTTACAACAGCTCTCAGACACATTTCTGAAAATGTATCGTTCAAATGGGAGTACAACACATCAGGACACTCTCAATGAACACATATTTCCCCCCCAGTCTTTACATGTATATTGATTGCAACCCAGAGTAAACCGATGTATTGATTCATTTAAAATAAGATTATGTTGTTGCACAGTCTGCGTTTGGTGGCTGAATGTGATCCTTGTTTGTCAATCAATAACACAGTCTAACCGAGCTTATCCTAGCTGAGCTGGCAAAAGGACTAATGATGTCCACTGATGCTAATCTAATTCTAGATATGACAAAGACATGTACAAAAACATAGTGGGAGCAAACACATGTATTTTCCCTTGTGATTCATATTCTGTAGTATATCATGTTGGATTTCCAAATGCTAATTATGGAGGAATTCCATCGGATTGTGTCTAATTGAAGTATAAAGTCTGACACATGTCGCAAAAAACTGGTGGAAGCGTAAAGGGTGTTGCCATGATTATCACCTCGGATAGTGATAATCAAGGGAAACCCACTGATTGGTCGCTATCAGTGGGTTTGCTGTGGGGGAGGTGAGCAGACATTGAACTCCACTCTCAAGCCGAAGCACATGTGTGCTCGTGGAGAGGGATTTAACAATGGTGTTCTGCAGTGGAGGAGCGGGAAAAGAAGTGAAAGCAGGGGCATTAATTACTTGGCTGGGAGGAGTCGGTCATGGGGCTTGTTGCTCTGTGCAACCAATGAATGATCCCTTCTGAAAAAAGGCAACAACTGACAAGGGGAGACTGAATCCTTGTGAAAAAAAACATGTGACTCTCAGGAGACATGGACTGTTTGACTCCACACTGCTGGTGAAATCAGATTAAATAGAAATAGTCCCACAAAAATGTGTTTGTTGCTGCCCATTCATGACAGGAATCCCACATGCACAGTGCTAGTAGACTAATGCACACGGCATGACTTCCCACTGTGTGAGCATGTTTATGTATGGGGGGTTTGGCAGGGCAGGAAGTGAAGAGGTCTCTGTCAGACAAAATCTGGAAGCATTTTCACTGGATTTAAAACTACATTTCCCCTAGGTTAGTACGTTTGTATTTAAATAGTTTTAAATGTAGGTAGAACAACAAGCTGGGAGATTGTATGTATTGGCAGTAATGCAGTTGTTAAAAAACAAAAGGAGAAAGAAAATTAGAGACCATCTTGCTACAGAATCACAGGCTGTGATGCCAAATCCTGCCAGTTGGAGGCAGGTTCCCCAGTTATGCCAATGATAGTAACTCAGTGGTTCTCAAAGTGAAGAAAGCTTGAATGAAGAGCCGCGTTCACACCGCAGTACTTTTCCCATTTTAGTTCCGAAATAGTTCCGAAATGTCGCGTTCACACCAAAAAGAGCCGGAACTCAAATTAGTTAATCAGAACTTTTTTTACCCCCTTTTCCTTCCCTGCTAGAGAGCAGGTACTTTCGTGGGAGAAAAAGGTTCCCATTTCTGATTGGCTGGGTGGATTGCAAACCACGGCCCAAAAAGTTTTGTGAAGCCGCCATTTTATTATCCTCGCATTAGCATTATTAGCATTAGCATTAGCTCAGCACACAAACGCAGAGAGACTAACTTATGGCAACACAAAAGAAAACATGGGAGCGGTGGAGATGAGGAGGTGTCGGCGTTCTGGCGAGTTACTCGGAAGGCTTCAGTACTGAAGCCAGTACCCAACTCCGGGGACTTCCGTCCGGGGACTTCCGGCAGCAGTGTACGCCGTGAAGTTGTTTGCGGCCTGCCAGTAAACCCAAAGCAGAAGAAGAACAAGTGACGTCAGCGGCTTCATTTGCCTAATCCTTCCCCATGAACTTATTCCGGTGTGAACGCGATCTGTATTTAGTTCATCAGAACTAAAGAGTTCTCATTAACTAAGTTCTTATGAACCTTTGTGGGAAAAGTACTGCGGTGTGAATGCGCCTAAGGGTATAAAATATGCCGGCTCTTCTGCATCTAGGGGTCCATATAGCAAGAGTGTTTCAGCTTCCTAATGCAAATATCAGTTCATCATAGAATACCTTTTGGATTCTGAATTTTACTTAACTTCAATGAAATAATGATTTAAATAAAGGCTATTTATGTGTTCTACCTTGAGGTTGATTTAACCCAAAAAAAGGTATTTGTTCTTTACGGGTAGAAGTTATGGGGAAAACATATTTTTTGACCCAATGGCATCACGGTCCTGGAAGTTGTAATTCCACGGCCAGTAGTATATTGATTTCTTTGCTTTGTCTTCAGGAACACATTTTGCCACCATGACACACACATTGAGACAGGTAAAAAGAGTACCTGCATTGCTATCGCAGCTAAAAAGGCATGATCATATTGCCTCTGGTTCGGCTGAGGTACAAATCAAACTTCTATCTGCAACAAGCTTTCAAAGTCTTGTCACACTGTGAGAGTTGCTGACACCTTAAGGGTATCTCTATCTATGGATGCACAGCATGAACTAGCGAGTTACTAAAGGTTGTCATTGCATATTTAGTTGCAGCTCTTTGTCCTACCACATTAACACTACAATAGTTTGAACCATTCACTATATTTATAGCACTTGTTAAACAGCAAACAGTTAAACACGTGTCTGACATTCTGCACCCGGTACGTTTTGAGAAACATTTTTGGCTTCAGCTGTACAGAACATGAATGTATAAAGAGTTGGTGGCATAGCCCCGTTCTTTGCTATAAAGGTTTCTCATTGCCTCATGGCCTGAGAGAACACAAATATAATCAGCATCCATTGGGCTGCATCTAGGAGGTTAATTTGCCCACTGTCCAAAAAACGATTTAGCGCCAACCTTATGCTTTAATTTTGATTGTTTCAAACTAAAATGCTTATTATTTGTTCTCTACTCTGTTTACAACTGTTGTGTCCCGTCAAATATGTTAGTGATTGTCATGTTCATGTTAGTTTAGTTTATGTTCCACTTCCTGTTTTATTTTGTACTCACCATGTCTCATTCCAGGTCCCTTTACTTCCTGCCTTGGTTCTTTTTCCCGCCATCGTCAGCGTCTGCCCCGCCCCTGATTGGTTCCACCTGTGCCCACTTACCTCATGTATAAATTGTCCCCCCTTGTCAGTTGCCAGTTCGTCTTGTTCGTCTTGTTCGTCGTTCCAAGAAGCCAGATCCAAGCCATCGTTTAAGAGACTCAGTGTTTTGCCTTTTTATCCTCCATGTGAGCACATTTCTTTTGACATTTTGTTATATCCTCTGAAAGAGTGATTTAGTTTTTTTTAAAGATTATTTTCTTCAAACCTTTTTTGTCTCTTGGTTGTGCATTTGAGTCCTCATACTATTGAGTCAAGGTTCCTAACAACAACTTGTCTTTGAGGCCAGACGGATCCAGCCCCAGTCTGTCTCCGAGTCAGAGCTCTGAACTGAACTGAGTGTGAGACACATTATCCACCTTCTGGAGGCTCCAGTTACCTTAAAGAAGCTCATCTCTGTTTCCCTAACTGTATATTTAGAAGTACATCACACACTGTGCAACTCACATGGCACATTCCAAAAATCAGTCTGTTGCCCTTGTCGCTGCAGAGTGACAATACTTATATTACTCACAGCACTAATTACAAGAGCAAAGTTAGTCCCTGGGTTTGAAATAAGTCAAACGTCCTGATTGTCTGATTTGTACTTAGAGTTACCTTTGTCCACTTTGTCCACTTTGTTCACATCTACTTCTGTCCAGAAATCCTCAAACTTAAAGTAGATCCTCTTCTCTGTCTCCGTGGTGTTATGGTTTTTATGGGCTTTGTCTGCCACCAGCCCTCTAACCCCGAAAGACCGGGTCCGCAGACATTCTGTCACTGCTGGAGTCCTGTTGAGGTGGCATGGCTCTGCTCGGTGTATTAATACCCCAACACATAGCAGCAGAGAGCAGCTTCCTGCACCCACGGGTGTGTGTGTCGGTATCTCTGGGTTTTTGTTGATGTTTGCTCTACAAGCACACACACACTTATTTTATTAGGTTGCAGGAATTTAGTATTGTTCTTCTGTTGTTTATTGGTGGCAGGCAAGGCAAGGCACGTTTATTTATATAGCACCTTTCAGCACACGGCAATTCAAAGTGCTTTATAAAATGAAATACTTTTAAGAAAAGATACAGCAGAAACACATTAGGTAGGGTTTTTTAATGATCTATTTGTTTCTTAGTTTCCATATAGTGCTGTGATGGTGTGCTCCATTACTTTAGTTTTTGCTCTGTATGGTTTTGATTCACTTAAAACCGATCTATTATGTCTGTAACTTGTGCATCACTAGTGGCATCTGTCCAGAGACTACATATGAACATTTTTGACTATATGTGGTACAGAAAACGTTGTGCATTATCTCTGCTAAATTACCAATAAAATAACAAAAGTCATCATTTGATTATCCTACAAAATGACAATGATCAAAGTGAAGACTATAACGATAAATACCAATATTGAAGATGTATCATACAGGACATCCATTGAATACCTTTTGTCAGATAAATGCTGTAGTGTATATACCTGGCATCACCACAGATTTGTTGTCTAATGATCATGATGATGATTATTGTGGGTGACCGCAGTGTGACTTGAAGTCCTGCTTTAGTGCCAACCAGCTGCTCTGTAATCTGAGCCGCGGATAGCGACAGCCGGGGCGGGCGTTTGGAGGGGGATTTAGGTCTCTTCCTCTCCGTCCTTTCTCTCGCTCGAACTTAATATTTAGATACAGTGCGGTGCAGCGGAGCGGTCTGGGAACATGATGGCGGGGTGCAGGTTTTGGATATTTGTTGGCGTTGTTGTAACTATCCTTGAGACTCTAATGGTTCAGGGTGAGTGGCGCAGTCGCAAACTTTTTCGCACATCCGCAACTTCTTATCTATCAAGATAATTCTCTGCCGGTCATGTGCAGACAGAAGATCAGAGTTTAGAGAGAGTTTAAAAGTCAGACTATATTGATTGGCATGCCAAAGACAACTTGTACTTTAGATATCCAAAAACCTTCTCCAATCTTCTACTTAAATCCTGTTGTACATGCTTGAATTTGAGTAGCTTTGAACCAACTTTGGAAGTAGATAACTTGTATTTTCTTGGCATGATGCAAGCATCCATTCAGCTGTATTTGGCATACTACTGTAACGTGGATGCATACACAATTATTGTCTTGGTTTGCTTTTTGTGCACACCTTTCTACTAGACCATGCATTTGATTCAAAGGCTTGTTTGACTTGTATACAATTTGGGATACTAGGAAAACTGTACACAAAGCATTAGGGGGTTTTGTCTCTAACCCTAACTCTTTGCTTGTTGACAGTAAGTGCATTATAACCATGAGACTGATAGGGGATCCTTAGACCCTCGTTAAAGCAATACTTTTAGACGTTTAGCCAATGCACTTCAACACATTCCCATTAAAAAGTGCGGTGCTTTGTCCTGAGAGCAGTGATTGCATGGCACTGATGGATTCTGCATCAGGAGGTTAACCACAGACCAGAAAGGCCACTGCTTCAGTGGAGGTAGAGGTAAAAGCCGGGATGTGATGCAACTTTAGAGACATACGATTCTGCCAATCCATTAGGCCACTCGGGATGCCAAAGGTATGACTCTCAACAGCTGCGGGTAAATCCTCCTAGAGTCCCATCTCCTTGGCAGAGGTCACTGGAGCAGTTTGAGAAATGTTCTCAGTGACAAGGTGCCGGTTTGAACAAGATCCATCCTGAAATGTAGACTCTTGTTGTTGTTGGTATGACATGTTTACCACGTTTATTGAATGGAGTTTGGAAACAGTGCGGTTGGACTTTCCCTGAGAAAATATACATTGGCATGCTGGAAAGAAGACTGGAAGGAGTAGCGGCCTTTATCCTGGACACCCTGACACAGTGTTGTACTTCAATCAAATTGACATTATCACTGTACAAAGGGAAACGTATGATGTACTTAAGCTCTTGTGAGCCATTTGATCTCTTAACACTCAGAGCAACAGCTGCACATTTGGCCTACTAACTATCTTAGTGTTAAACGGGTAGCTTGGATTGAAGTACTTGTATTACCTGGAACGGAAGCTAAGCAATATGCTGCTGTGGAAATAGAATCAGTTGTAGTGTATGCCATTTATAAAATAAGTATTAGCTTTACCCCCCAGAACACAGGAGTTGCTGGTCTAATGCTGTGTCGACAGGTTCATTTTGTTATTGTGTGACTATTTTAAGTCTATATTCACCAAAGTCACATAATACAAAGGAAGGAAATTCAACTTATTGTCATTACGTAGTACAGGTACCATGTAATGAAACGGTTTCTCTGCATTTGACCCATCCTAGTGTTAGGAGCAGTGGGCTGCCATTATGTACGGCGCCCGGGGAGCACTGTAGGGAATGGTGCCTTGCTCAGGGACACCTCGGTAGCACTTGGGGTGTTTCTCAATGTCGGTGAAAGCTACTCCAGAGCAACTATTTCAAGGATGCTACGTCATCGAGTGCCGCCGAAGGACTATTCCAATGTCTAGGATACTTAGAATTCTACCGAGGCCGGCGTACTTCGTTGCGGGAAGTTTCGAGGCTGCACAAGTGTATCCTCCACGGTGTGAAAATCCCCACAATGCTTTGCGCACGGACCGATTTCCTAATCTTTGGCAGAAATCATGCTCCATTTAAGGCGGGGCCTCGCATATGACGCACACCTGCACACCTGTTAGCCTATTCCGCAATTCTTCAATTTCCGAGGCTAGGAAGGATTCTTGCCTCGCTTCTGAAGCAACGGAGGTGCATGTGCTACCAAGCAAGCCTCCTCGACATTGAGAAACACCCTTGGTCTTTCCGGGACTTGAACTGGTGACCTTCCAGTTGCCAAGCCAAGTCCCTATGGACTTCGCCACCACCACAAACAAAGCAAATAAAAGAAGGCCGCCATTGGAGTCCTTTGTTTACTTCTGTAATGACATCACTATGTAACAACCGCGCTTCTATTGGCTAGCGCTCCAACACATTGTACTTGATAGGCTTAGGGGCGGGACATCTCTAAGGGGTTGACCAATTACAACAGATTCGGCCATACAACCACTCAGAGCAGAGGGTGAAAAGAGGTGCTGCAGCACAGGCAGTATGAAACAAGATAAAGACCCTTTTGAACATTAAAGCATGGAGACATGTCAGAGTAGAGACACTTAATACAAATATGAACCTGAAAATGAGCAGAATAGGGCACAAACTCAATCAAGCTATGATATTAAGCATGAATATCTTCTCCTTCTTTGGTCATTTATTGAGCTTTGATGATCAGACCAAAACGTTTCATCACACATGAAACTCCTCTAACAAAGGATCCTTTCTGGAAGATGGGCACGAAAATGTAGATGCGTTTGCGTCTCATTGATGCACGAGCAGGTTGTTCGTACCTGTTTTGACTCACGGTCAGCTGGGGTGAGCTTGGCTTGCTTTGCCTCAGTCAAACAGTGATGTTGTAATATTTACCTTCTGCCTGACATTTGGTTACCTTAAAGGGGTCAGCTCAGCCATTATAAAACATTTTCTTACAGCTTGTGGTATTTAAATAATAGGGCCGTCCAGTCTGCTCTGATTGGTTAGCTTGCTTGCTCTGTTGTGATTGGTCAACTGCTTAGAAATGTCCCGCCCCTTAGCCTTTCACTTACAATATGGTGGAGCACTAGCCAATAGATGTGCAAGTGTCACTATGTTACAAAGGAGTCTAATGAAGGTGTTTCATCTCTCCTGTCGCTCTCTAAGAATAGAATATATCTTTATTTGTCATCATACAAAGTACAACAACATTTATTTGGCAACTCTCACTGCAGTAAAAAATAGACACAATAAATAAGAGTGGTAAAAGCAGAGGTAGTAGCGATGACAGTGCAACGTGATAAAATTCAATGTCAATGTGCATATTTACACTTACAGTCTAAATATATATTAGTAAAATAGCCATAAGTATTTCTAAAATAGTGTGTGTGTGTGTGTGTGTGTGTGTGTGTGTGTGTGTGTGTGTGTGTGTGTGTGTGTGTGTGTGTGTGTGTGTGTGTGTGTGTGTGTGTGTGTGTGTGTGTGTGTGTGTGTGTGTGTGTGTGTGTGTGTGTGTGTGTGTGTGTGTGTGTTCACAGTTGTTGTAATGTGCTCTGAGGTTGCTCTGAAGCAGCAGTAGGAAGTGGCCAGGTCAAATAATAGACATGTACATCACAGTACTTTGTAACCACATGTTATTACAACAAATCCATGTGGGTTGGCTTAATGCACTGTATTAAGAAGTTAAACTAACATGGATGCCTCACTTAAAAAAGTAAGTGGGTTCCCTCTATGATATTGTAATATCATAGCTATTTTAAATATAACAACAAATCCGAAATATGTATCCGTCCCACAGAGGGGAAATGTACAGTGTTACATCAATAAGGGCAGATAAAAGGCAAAAATAAGATGAAGAGAATAGCATATTCAAAGAAACACACACAATAATGAAATAAAGATCAAATAGGTACAGACGCAAGGTATACAAATAATCAGTAGCAGCATTATAAGGGTTAGTTAACATATACAAGTGATTATTTAGCAGTAAGTAGGTATTGCACAGTGCTATTTCACAACAGTGCTGTTCCAGTCTTAGGTAGTGAAATAGCTGACAGTGATAACAATATTAAAGTGTAAAACAAAATGTATAAATTGTATATATAAGTAGTGTTATTGCATATCAGTGGTGGCTTGTGTGCTGTTCTATCAAGGGCCTTAAAAAAGCAGTGTTAACAGTTATATTTAAATACATTTGATTCCTAACAACTGGCAAACCCTCGGGAAGAGAGACATCTCACCACTGTCGTTACAATGCACACATTGTCCCATGGGGTGGGGGTTACCATTACAGCTGAAAACTATGTGACATATTTGTACCTGATTGGACTAGGCAGTCCCGGGAACGAATCGATCATGGTGGACGACATCTTTACTGCTTTGTAGTGTGTGTTACTGTCACCGTTTTTGATGATTATTACAAGCGAGCTGAGAGTTTGACTTAAAGTCTGGGTTTAGAGTTTCCCAGCTGCTGTGTTATCTGAGCTGTTGATAGTGACAGCTGGGAGGGAAGAGGCAATGTGTCGGAAATAACCTCTGCCTTACGCTTTCATAGTCTCTCTTACGGTAAATACTGAAATATAGCTGAGTGATGGTACCATTGTTAGTAAGTGTGACTAAGAGCATGGTTACTATAGGCTCTGTATTGTTATTATTATTGCCCTTACTGGAGTGGAGATCTGATTTCTAGCTTGACAGATAGCTAACTGTGTCTTCAATTAACACCCAGAAGACAGCAGGTACACCTCGGATGTTTATCTGAAGTTATGCGTTATTTTTCCCTGTATACACCAGAAATGCCCACTGCAATAACTCTATAACAAATCACCACTCTGCTCCATAGCTTCTCTTAATAACTGGACTTAAACTCCCACTCCCACATTTTACATTTATATTACATTTAATGAATAATCTATTTCTTGCACAATAATATCCTGCATTACATTTGTTACTGGAAAGTTGTATTTCCACATCCACATATATTTATATTTTTTTTTTAACTTTTTAATGCTGTTTTCTTTCAATTTCAGACATATTTTGGATATTTTTGTCTTAATTTCGTATGTATATTGCCTTGTTTGTTATGCTGCTGAAACGCAAACATTTCCCAAATTGGGATCAATAAAGTACCTATCCATCCATCCATCTACCTACCTACCTACCTACCTACCTACCTACCTACCTACGACCGACCGACCGACCGACCGACGACCGAGACCGACCGAC